>NC_142499.1:2365926-2537593 GCF_965113065.1 Corylus avellana
TCCCAAGCGAGTCAAGCTCGGCCCTGATGAGTTGACTCGTCTTGTGCTCCTCAAATCCCAGCTCTGGGTACTCGTGGATTCTCCTCCGAACCCCTCTCATCCACTCGAAGAACTCACGCTCCCTCGCCAACTCCAACAATTCACGAGTCAACGGCGGCCCGATCTCCGACCCCGAACGAGTTTCGAAGCCCCATATCTGGTAGAAGAAAGCCGATGATAATAACAATAACAAGCATAAGAGTAAGTCCATCGAGGAGACTCCCAGTGAAGAGAAAGAGAAAGAGAGACCTTTAATCGAAGATTTGGGGATAGATTTTTATTGTTGGATTCACCGGAGTCTATCATCACTCATCAGACGGAGACTATTTTGGGTAGTGGGCGCTAATTACTATTTTAGTACTATTATTATTATTATTTTAATAATAATTATTTAATTGGGGATGTTGAAATAGTAAACCGACCCTTCATCGTTTTGCTATTAAAATGACCACATGTGGGGATGTTTTGTTAAAAAACCCCATTAAAAAACGTTATCTCCATTTAGCCAATTAAACCATATCTTAGCCTTAGCCAATTGAAAATTAGTGACCATCAAAGAAACAAAAATCATCATGTCATTACCCCAAAACTTAATCACTTCATTATTTAGAACTTTGGAGGAATTAGAAGATAATGAAATGATGTATAGCATTATTTGACTATTTAACCTCCTAAACTTCTACCGCTAGCTGCTAGGCCACGACCCTCCATGATGAAGCTGTTCCTTTTTCTTTTGAAAAAAAAAAATCATATTTGATCACTAGGGGTTTTTTTTTTTTTTTTTGAATCTTTTTATCTAATTTGGATTTGGTCATTAGGTTTTCAATTTCAAGAATAAAGTTCTTAGGTTTTACTCAAGTGTAAAATAAGTTCCTCTATCACTTTACCGTCAAAATTAAGAGTTTGTCATCTATGACATGTGTCTCCTTTGACACGTCAATGTCCATCTCAACACTCAAATGCAATGCCATGACAGTGAGACCAAAGTCTTTGGTTACCATGATGTTGCTTTTTAGGTTCTCCGGTTTTGTGTTTTTTTAAGTTCTATGTGTTAAATCTATGAATTTTTTTAGTTTTTTTAGTTTATTTATTTATAATTTGCTATAAATGACTTAACATTTGTTGACGTAGTATTGCAATGGAGTGTTTATAACCGGTCAAATGAGATATGTATCTTCTAAAAAAAAAACAAAAAAAAAAAGGAAAGAGAGATATGTGGCAGATGACAAGCCGCTAATTTTAATTGTAAAGTAATAGAGAGACCTATTTTAAACTTGAGCAAAACTTGAAAGACTATATACTTAAAATTAAAAAATTCAATGACTAAATTTAAATCAAATAAAAACCTAATGGCTATATATGATATTTCTATTGCTCCTGCCCAGTCTCACTCTACGATAATGACATTATTGTTTATTTCCTAAAAAGTCAATTTACTTAATTAATTGACTATTCTACTAGTTTCTTGATAACATATTTTTATTATGAATAAGAATCATTAATTATATAATATTATATAAAAATATTAATAATTTTCAGTACAAGCTAAGTAACGAAAAATATTTTTATGATCATTTTCAAAGTGTTTACAAAACAATAAATAATTAGTAGTTTTTGGGAGTGACCCTTGGGCCAGTTGGACCGATCAGCCTAAGTTCACCATTGCTAAGCATAGTTCAGTAGGAATGTAGGATTAGTTTGGGCTGGATTCTTTTCACCTGTTAATCTTGGACTAGGCTCAGCCCGTAGATTATTAGCCTGTGATGTGGTATTATTATGCCAACCAACATGTACACTTGAGAAGGGTTGCATGTTAAGCCCAACGATGAGCTAGGTTACGACTATTATGAATTTTGATTAAATTGTGATTTTAAAAGTCACATCATTTTTAGAGTAACACAAAATAAACTTTTAGAATTACTCCGTATTATCATGTTGGCCTCTTAATTTTTCAATAAAATTTGTAAGATACATAGCGCGTAAAACTTTTATTTTTATTTTTATGTCTACACAAGAAGAGAAGGGAGAGATATTCGAACTAATGATTTTCGCTTTCTGAGGCGTGATCTTTATCCAATTAAGCTACCATTTGGAACACATAACGTGACACATATCTAACCAGCACAAGCAGTGACGAAGGAAGAGGGTGGCTGATATAGGCCATGGCCACCCCCAACTCATAAGGAAAAAAAAAATATTGAAGGTAAAAAAAAAAAAAATTATAGGGTAATTTTTTTTTTTTTTGGTTGCATATCAACCCTAACAACACAATTCATTGGTTATTGGCCTATGCACATACTAAACTTTGCCTTCATCCTTGCACACAAGGTAACATTTTTCTAAAAGGATAAGATGAGATTAGGGCTAGAATATTTACACATATTCTTTTCCATGTGTTTATCTCTCCAATATTTACAAATAATACATTGATAATTCAACGTACTCGCATGATTTAATTTCTTCTCTTTGACAAATTTTAAAGAAAAATATTTTTTTTCCCAATGATTTTCCATCCCAGTCCCTAACGAGCCTCGGCAAGATGGCGGCCATCCAGGTAAGAAATGGCTACGGCAGCATGGAGAGCTGCTCCAATGGGAAGAACCTCCTCGTCGATAACCAAGTAGGGTGAGTGCAGCCGTCCGCCTGATTTGAGCGTTTCATTTGCTACCCCAATCATGAAAAATGCAGCAGGCATCTTCTGTGAGTAGAAGCTGAAGTCCTCCGCTCCCATAAACAGAGGAAGAAGGTGGACATTGGGTTCCCCAAGCAAACTTTCTCCAACCCTTTTTCCATGACTGTACATTTCTTCATCGTTGACAGTTGCTGGGTAAGGCTTCAATTTTTCCTCCATGAAGTCTACTGTACCAGTGCATCGATGGACTGCTGCTTGCATCTCAATCACCTGTTTCATAAATTTTTTTTTACCAACTCGTCCTTCTTAAATGGTATAATTAGGCTCGAAAACCAAACGTGAGATGTATTGCCTTGGAGAACGTTTTTAAAAAATTGCAATGTAAAAATATAGAAAAACATGCGTTTTTAAATCGCAAACAAGCTAGTTAGGGGTGCGTATTTAAAAATAGAATTTTTCAAGTTGCACGTTTTAAAATTGCAAACCCAAATGAACTAATGCAAAATAAACTTCAGCAGCCTAATTTGGTGATCAAAGGAAGTGCATTTGCATGCTCAAAGCTTTTTGATTGTCAGCAGCCTATTTGGTCATTTCCTATATATTCATTTTCTAATAAAGATTTTCAAATTTTCAGCCACAGTTTTGTAGCCCAAATAATGATTGGATTCAAGCACCATGTTTAATTTTTTTTTGATAAAAATTAGCTCTTTTCTTTTTTCCTTGAACTCTAAACGCAAATTAACTTAAATACCTCTTTAATTCTTTGCATAAGGTAGGATAAACCTTCTGAAGTCATGCTCCGGAGAGTGCCTCCAAATCTCACTGTCTCTGGGATTACATTTCCTGCTTTGCCACCCTCAATGAACCCAACAGAGACCACCTGTAAATGGTAGGATCATATCAACAAAAATATTTGCCTTTAGATTTCTATATATCCGGCTGAGGTTCATTAACCACCGACAGAAATTCTCACAGAAAATTAGAACAAGCCTTTATGCATGAGTAATGCTACTATTCACATGCACCCACGTCAGTCGATATAAAATGTGTGTAAAAATTATTATTATTCTACTCTTTCTGCATTGTTCATCCATATAAGAAACATCGACAAGTTAACGTGATGTGTTTTAAGTGACTTCTCATGATATTAGGACGTCACTTAAAATACATTATATCAGCCGATATGAAATGAGTAGGAAAAGTAGCATTACTCAAACAAAAATGCTTCAAGAATGTAAGAAAACCTACCCTGGCCTCTAGAGGATCGGTTTCACGGGAAATAATCTGTTGGAATGAAATGATAGCCAATGATGCTGCTAGAACTGGATCCCTAGTTTCATGCGGCTTTGCAGCATGCCCGCCCTTCCCTCGAATTGTGGCCAAAAACCTGGCAGAGCCAGCAAGCATTGGACCTGGTCTTGAGCCAATTGTGCCAGTGGCTAATTCTGGTGCAACATGTAATCCAAAAATGGCTTGAATCTTATCTAGTGCCCCCTCTTCTAACATATAAAAAGCTCCGGCATGACTCTCTTCTCCAGGTTGGAAAACAAGCTTAACAGTCCCCTTTGAAAATAGATCGAGTTTGAAAAAAAATGCACAAAATCAAGAAAATAACTTTTAATTCCTGATATATATTTGTTCTTAGATGTATGTGTGAGTGCTAATCTACCTTTAATTCAGTGCTTCTGCGCTGAAGTAATTTGGCGGCTCCAAGCAGCATTGTTACATGAGCATCATGGCCACAAGCATGCATTTTGCCAGGGTTCTTGCTCTTGTACTCCCACTCTACCAATTCCTTTCAAATGATAATGATGAATTAAATCAATCAGTTTATTAAGAAAGAAGTATGGAAAACAACTAATTCCTACATGTATATTACTATTACAAGAACAAGAGCTTAAACAAAACAACGAAATTAATCGTTATAGCATCATCATTAACTCTCTAAACATATGCATCCATGGCCACCACAACAGAAAATCTAAAGTAAGTTGGCTATCTATCTTGCACATGCAGCTTAACAAGGCTAAACCATCTATCTAACAGAATAATTTGGGAAAGCCAAAGGAAACGGCTTAGTTTAGAAGAAAAAAAAAAAAAAAAATCTTATGAATATCCCTAGCTGAATTTTTTCCCTTTAAAAAAATAAAGCACCCAAATCAGTTTATTTATTTTTTTTTATATTTTATATTTTATATATTTTTTTATTAAGGTCTCCCAAACTAATTAACTTTTGCCATTTTTTTTTTTTTTTAACAAAAACCGTTAAATGCCACATCATAATTAATTAGACTATGGTACATGTCACTCATGATAAAAAAAAAAAAATTATAAATATATAAAAACAACATGAATAGGATATTCTCGAATCGCCCTATAATCGAATAGAGGTGGTGTTTGTTAAACAACACTAAATACCACCACACTATTCATCTCATTTTTTTCAAAAAAAATTTATGTCAAAATATTTTTACTTTTTATATTACATCATTCACTTTTTATTATTATTTAAATAAAAAATCACTCCAAAACAAAATTTTTTACTTTTCAATACTACTTTTTTTACTTTTTTATATCTATCATTATTTTCATTTTAAATTTTTTTAAACCAACCCCAAATGATAGCAGCCGCCTAAATAGATGCTTGAACGGCCAAAACTTGGGATCCGATTGCTCTCTCAATCGTCCAAAGCCGCCGAACATGCACATATGACAAATGGGTGACAAGAATAAGATGCTCAGCCGCCGAACATGTCCTTTATTCCTATATTTATATGGCCCCAGCGGATTGATCGAAGAAACCATTGTCCCACATGCGAAAGAAACAAGTAAAAAAAATCCCAAAGCCGAGTAGCATTAGGCTTTGTTTGGTAATGGGGATGGGGTTGACCCAAATACTATTCATCACCATT
This sequence comes from Corylus avellana, assembly GCF_965113065.1. NCBI lineage: Eukaryota > Viridiplantae > Streptophyta > Magnoliopsida > Fagales > Betulaceae > Corylus > Corylus avellana. The sequence goes on from NC_142499.1 coordinate 2,371,510, forward strand.
TCTCAAAAAAATCAACATCAAAACATTTTAACTTTTTCACTTTTAATATCAAATCATTCACTTTTTATTATTATTCAAATAAAAAAATCACTACAAAACAAAACTTTTTTCACTTTTTTTTTTTTTTTTAAAACTAAACATTCTTACTTTTTTTTAACATCAATCTACATCAACTATAGTGTTTAGGCTATCCCATTTGCCAAACACTCCCTAGGAGTCCATCAATCCCACAAGGCCACAACTCAACAATTACTGTAGAGGATGATAAACCCACCGAGCTTGACATCTATAAAAATGCACATATATGGCCACTCAAGTAATTTACCCTGTTTGCTAATACTATTCATCTCATTTATTAATTTTTTTAATTTTTTTTTTTTTACTTTTTACATTTCATTAATCACTTTACTATTTAAATAAATAAAAAAACTACAAAATAAATTTTTTTTTTTAAATTTTTTTATACTAAACATTTCTATTTTTTTTTCACTTTTTCAAAAAAACATTATTCTTATTTTTTATTATTATTTTTTTCATCAATCTGGTATCGGACCAAAACCCTGTAACAAACACCCAAGAAGATCCCCCCATCATCCTTATGGGTGACCGGGATTGCCCAACAACTCCACATTTAAAAACCAAAATTAGCTTTATTTTGCTTTATTTTGCCGAAGCATGTTTAACAATAGAGAGAGAGAGAGAGAGAGAGAGGGAGGGGGGGGGGGGGGGGGGGTTGGGTGTGGAACCTGGATAGGGAGAGCATCCATGTCAGCCCGGAGAGCGAACCAGGGTTGAGCGCCGGACCCAATAGAAGCCACAAGCCCGGTCTTGGCAACCGGCGACGAGTACTTGATCCCCAGCGACTCCAACTCCGATCTAATAAGTTGACTCGTCTCGTACTCCTCAAAGGCCAACTCCGGGTTCTCGTGGATTCTCCTCCGAACACTTGTCAACCAGTCCGAGAACTCCGCCTCCCTCGCCGACTCCAACAACTCCCGAGTGAGTTGACTCAGTTCCGATCCCGAACCACTCCCCATACCCCATTTTATGCGACACAGAAACGTTGACAATAACAGGACGAAACACACCCACTCCATGGGAAACACACAGGAAACCTATGACTTATTGTTGTATGATTGTATCCCAACGAATCCTAGTTTGGTGGGTAACTCTACCACGGCCCAATATTCAAATCAGAATCCACGCCTCGTTGGGTAATGTTTATATTAAATTAAATTGGACAATATATATAATAATTATGAGTGATGATCACGCCCGTGTTTTTTAATATTATAAATTTATTATATCACTCAATAATTAAAAAATATTAAAATATCACTCAATAATTATATATATTTGTTTTTGTTTTTTTTTTTTCTTTTTTCAAAATTGGGTTCTATAAAATGCACGTGATTTTTACATGTTTCCAACCCATTTGAAGTTTATAGTCCAACACATTTGGGTCTTGTCTGCCTTATTCCTCCCTTCAACCCTGTTGGCATTTTGGGCTAGCAAGCCAACATAACCAAAGTGCCGAACTCATCTAACCCAAATATTGATCCATTAATCTGAGTTCACTAATACTTGAAAGCACATGATCTTTCCCACACCATTTTCACACCACTCGGCCCTTTTTCTTGTCAACTGACTCATGGCCCTAAATGCATAGGGCATGCTATGATGTGAACAACGTGTGATGAATTACCTTAAAAAGAATGGTCGTGTATGAATTAACTGTGAGCGGACAACTCATAGTCAAACTTTATTGATTTAAGTATCAAAGTGATCTCTTGCTAGAAAACTCCTCCACGTATTTTCCTCTTCTTTTGTTGGTAATTTCGATTGCTATTCCGGCATAATGAAAATTGGTCTAACAAGCCCCCTTCCGTTTTCGAGTTTTGTCTTAAATTTTTGCTCTTCATTGGGCTTTTCAAATATGGGCCTTGTAAACCGTTCGTTATCGCATGCTGTCCCCGCCCAGGCACGAGAGTACTGTAGAAGCCCAAGTCATAGAATTGAAGGCACACAAGTTGACGGCTAATCTTCCAAAGATTCATTTTCCATATGACGGCTGATTTTTTCAATGATTCTTTTAAAGAAAGCTAACTTTGAATAGTAATCCAACTTTGTTTTGAATGATAAAGCAGCTGTCATCTTTGGGATAATCAATCCTAGCCGTCAGATCTAAGACCATGGACAATTAAAAACTTTTTCTGTCTTCTTCTTTGTCCATGTTTGTCTCCTTTGCTCAATATCATCACCATAGTAGTCCAACCAATAAGGATAACTAAACCAAAACAAACAAGGAATTAAATAAAAGAGAATAAATAATAATCATAGGTTTGGCGGATAATGTAAAACAGCACGCGGCATGCCGCTGAATCACGTCTCCCCTCTGCTCTTTGCTATTTGAGTTAAAATTAAACTCATTTATTTTTCTCTTCTTCTCTCTCTAATAATGTCACTTGAAAAGACTGAGAAGACCAATATGGATTTTTTTTATTATAATTACTTTGGGATCTATCAATACATTATAGGTGAAGTTGTTTCATTGTTTATCTTTTACAAAAACTTGGGTCGGATATCGGACCCACTTGCCGTCTCTAGCTCCCATTATGGACTATGCCTTGACTATATTATAGTATTTGGGAAGTGCATGCAGACGAGCCTCCCCATTGAGACGGTTGAAGATACTTTTCGAAATTAGTAATTGAATCCATCGAGCTGGATCGAATATCCATTATTTAACATTGTTTATTAAGGTTAATTACCAAAAATAAAGACAAAGATGAAACAAATTAAACAAAAAAAACTTCTAATCACATTATTTTTAAAAAACAGGGAATGGGCTACGTGGAGTATTCCCTGAATATTTCAAATGAGACCTGCAGGCGCAATATTGGTCTAGTGACTCTAGCTAGTGCATGCATGTGAGGCCACATGATCAATATCAACAGCGTCATCAATGAATTTAAGGGTCTTCGTCCACATGTCCTGTAATGATTTCCAATCTCTGAGAGTAACTCTTTCTCTCTCTCTCTCTCTCTCTCTCTCTCTCTCTCTCTCTCTCTCTCTCTCTCTCTCTCTCTCTCTCTCTCGGTCAGTGTGTGTGTGCAAACTTCAATGGCGACCAGTTCATTACTCTCAGCTGTCACAAGAAGGTTAGTAATACATGCTTATTTTGAGTTCATATTTTCGCTAAGCTTCCTTAATTTCACACCCTTATCACATTATTTACACAAAGGATATCATCATATCAATCACCCCTTACAACGTTTTTGTTCTCCAAGTCAAATCAGTGAACCAGCCGCTCCTAGGATGGTTGGTCGGGTCCTCACTCAGTTGTCTAAAACATGATTCAATGCCAACTTTAGCAAACTATGGTGGATTTGGCCCTCTAAAGTTAACCCTCCCTTTTCTTCTCCCCTCCAAACAATAGGATTCATAATTTTTACTATATGGTGGTAGGATGAGATCGAGTTCTCTTCTTTATCACCCTTTTAAAGCAAGTATTTATATGGAAACTAGACTCAGGTTAGCCGTTTAACAGGGAGGGTAAGTTGTTGCCTGATCTATTAGTAATGGACTTTCCTATTTGGGATTTAGTCATACATTTCCGAAAATGACTCGTAAAAGATGGCTGGAGGCCCAACTATTATATGGCCTTAATTCTTCATGCCAAGCCCACGTAGTAATCTAGTTGCTAGGATTTGAACAAGGTTTTTTTTTTTTTTTCTTTCTCTGAATTGACATGACAATGAATATTACGTCTTAATTGTTTAGTTTTTTATTTTACAAATGTTGATTTAAAAGTTGACTTTTACTGCTACATTTTCAAATTTTATTACAGTCTTATACCATAGCATTACTCTTAATACAAATCCGGCCATTAGGCTAATCAATTGAGATTATAGTACTCTTGACCCTCACAAGTTACATTCAATCAAATTGCACAAAACCTAAGCAATTCAACAATCACCAATGACATAACGATCTCATCAGTAGAGAATATATATGCACTTTCTAGCTTACTTCAAGAGAATTACATTTAGATGACCAAAATGTTCTTTTATCTAAAAATATATACAACATGACCGGGTCAACTCTAATCTGTGTAGGCTAGAGGGAAAAGTGGCATTAATAACCGGAGGAGCCAGCGGCATCGGTGAATGCACCGCCAAAGTCTTCGCCCATCATGGAGCCAAAGTCGTAATCGCCGACATCCAAGATGATCTGGGCCATGCAGTCATCGAGGCTTTGGGGCCATCAAACTCCCTCTACGTCCACTGCGATGTCACCGACGAATCCCACATAAAAAACGCAGTGGAGAAAGCCGTCGCATCCTATGGAAAGCTCGACATAATGTTCAACAATGCCGGCATAGCTGACGAAAACAAGGCACGCATCATCGACAACGAAAAGTCAGATTTCGAGCGCGTTCTCAGCGTCAACGTCACTGGCGTCTTCCTTGGCATTAAGCATGCATCTCAGGCCATGATTCCGGCCCGTACCGGCAGCATTATATCAACGGCTAGCATAAGCTCGTACGTAGGAGGTGCAGCTTCACATGCGTATGCTTGCTCAAAGCACGCAGTCTTGGGGCTTACGAAAAATGCGGCGGTTGAGCTTGGGCAATTTGGCATTAGGGTTAATTGCTTATCTCCCTATGCTCTTGCAACGCCTTTAGCAAGGAAATTTGTTGGGCTTGATGATGAGGGGTTTGAGAATGTGATGAACTCACTTGCTAACCTGAAGGGTGTGACCCTTAAAGCAGAAGATGTTGCCAATGCTGCTCTTTATTTAGCTAGCAGTGAATCCAAGTATGTGAGTGGACACAATCTCCTCATAGATGGCGGCTTCAGCATTCTTAATTCTGCTTTTCAGATGTTTCAGTACCCAGATTCTTGATCTATCTTTGTTAATGTGTTTTTCGTTTGAGAATGTATTCGGACATGCATGACATAAAGAAGAAAACTGTTTCTATGTTTTAACAAGTGTTTTGTGTTACTTATTATTACGGTGATTTAACATGGTATAAATTTAAGGTTTTTAGATTGAATTTTGACTCAGTCAAATCAATTTTATTTATATAAATTAAATATTTCACGTGTTATACTTCATCTGTTAAAAGGGTATTACATCATGGAAATATTAAAGTAATGATTAAATGATTAAATTTATCTTTCTAAATCCTCATTTGCAATTCCTAATTGTAGTTAATTAATGAGTCATGTCAATTTCTACAGGATAAATAGTTCTAAAAGAGATAATATACCTGTTAATCAACAAAATGTCAACTCGATCTAGCTTATTTAGGCTTTTTAGTGAAGCAAAAAAAGATTGCTTGACGCAAATAGAAGCTTAATTAAGTTGCCGTTCACAGAAGCAACTGGCCAAAAGCTGTGAATTAAATGAAAATAATTCAAAAGTTACATTTTTATTTCATAATTATCTAATAATAATAATGGAGGCATTTACAACTAATCGTTAGATCTATTTCTTATTAGAAAAGAAAAGTTATAAAATAATTGTAAAACAAAAATGTAATTTTTTTTGTATTTTTTCCACGGCAACCCTAAATACCTACTACCCCTTCAATTAGTCATTATTAAAAGAAAATAAAAAATCTTCGCGAGCCAAAAGTCCCATGCTTAATAATTTAAACGTTAAAATGCCTCATTTTAACTTTTTCTCTTGCATAACCATTAGAAGCTAAGTGAATAATTTATCATTTGTTTGACCATATCTTAACCTACAAGGGCTGTGGTTCAAGAAAACTTTCATAGTGATTAGATAAATACTAGGATATGGATTCAATCTCGCAATTGGAATCTTCATACATGATTAATATAAACCACATTAATTCTATTAATGCTATGGTGGGGCTGTGTTAAGTTATGACTTAGTCGGACTTAATGAGGTGCCTGCAGTTCTCACCTTTTAGACCCCTCTTGTGCGGTTCCCAGTGGATAGATGTTACTATAATCACACCTAGCTAAAAGAACCACAATTGATCTTACTCACCTGCCTTTTTTAATAGAAAAAAACAACTCATACTGGAGTGAAAATGCAAGTGGAGAATGCATATGCATATATTATTAAATAAAACCATAAAAAAAAAAAACAAAAATCATCATGTCGTTAGTTTCGAAACTTAATCCCTTGAATATCTAGAACTTTAGATAATGAAGTAATGTATAGCATTATTGACTACATAACCACCCTCCGTGTTGAAGCTGTTTTTTTTTTTTTTTGGGGGGGGGGGGGGGGGGGTTGGGAGGGATTTACTAAATGTTGCTCCTGTCTCACTCCTACGTTAATAAAAGGTCAATTAATGATCATTTTCAAAGTGTTTACAAAACAATAAATAATTGGGCCAGTTGGACCGAGCAGCCTAAATTCACCATGGCAAAGGATAGTTCAGTGGGATTATTTTGGGCTGGGTTCTTTTGACCTGTTAATCTTGGACTGGGCTCAGCTTGTAGATTATTATAAAAAATAATTGTTGGGCCAGCTAAAATTTGAAGACAAATATTATTTTTCTTTTCCAAGTGTTTATCACTCCAATATTATTTACAAATAATAAACATTTATCTTTTTTGCCCTATGTTTTTCTATCCCAGTCCCTAAGGAGCCTGGGCAAGATGGGCATCGACGTAAGAAATGGCCACGGCAGCATGGAGAGCTGCTCCAATGGGACGATAACCAAGTAGGGTGACTGCAAGCGTCCGCCCCCCCCCCCCCCCCCCCCGCCCCGCAATCATGAAAAATGCAGCTGGAATCTTCTGTTCTGTGAGTAGAAGCTGAAGTCCTCCGCTCCCATAACCAGTGGAAGAAGGTGGACATTGGGTTCCCCAAGCAAACTTTCTCCAACCCTTTTTCCATGACCGTACATTGCTTCATCGTTGACAGTTGCTGGGTAAGGCTTCAATTTTTCCTCCATGAAGTCTACTGTACCAGTGCATCGATGCACTGCTGCTTGCATCTCAATCACCTGTTTGGCTAATCATTGCTTTTTTTAATAACAAAAATTGAACAAAGGATCGGTTAGAATTATCACGTTAACATTGTGAAATAATTATAAGATGAAAATTAATAATGATAGTATGATACTATTTACACCTATTTATCATATTTATGTTATACCGGCTTATATATACTGTATAAGTGGCTTCCAATGCTAACCACTTAGTAAAAACAAAAGTGTAAGCCACTTAAAACGAGTAATGTTATTTATTAGACTATTATACGTCTGACATTCAATTGGATGACATGACAGTAAAAATTAGCAATTGGATCAACAATTATAGATTTTTTTTTAAAAAAAGAAAAATGCTGATTTTTACAGCTATGTCATTTCAGTTGTATGACATTCGTATACTAAATGGTATTACTCACTTAAAACATGTCATATTAGCTTAATTTTGGAGAGAAATGCGATGGACATTGTAAATGTTTTACATATGGAGGGGAAATCTTGAAGCCGTTATAATCAATTGATCGAGAATACAAAGATAACACTTCATTAGCTTGAATTTTGGAGCATGAGGTAGGTCAAAAAGAAGAAAATATGGCCGCTCATAAACAAGCAAAGAGAGCAATTAATTAAGCATTCTCTAAAGCAAAGTTGGATGGAAGAATACCCAACCTTTATCTTTTAATGAAATCTTGAAATTTTCACTTAAAAAAACATATATATTTTGTAGAATTACTCTTTAAAAAAAAAAAAGAAATTATAAATACAATTTTTAACCAAATTCTCTTCTTGAAATCAGCCCTAAATCAACTGTCCAACTGTCTCCCTAATATATCATTTGGATGGTTTGCGTCATGATGAGACCTCTCTAACATCACACAAAATCAACTTCCCATCATGCTTCGTCATATTTCCCTAAACTCAAACAACCTACACCAACTCCCACTGTGGGATGGGGATCCCCCATGTGGAGGAATTCCTATTAACCTTGGAATGTGTGAAGGGATTCGGACAGAGAGTCTCTGTCCGAGCAAAAGTTTATTTGTTCGAACAGGTAAGTTGTTGTCCAAACCGAAAAGTAAAAATTTTCTGTTCGAGCAAGAGTTCTCTATCCGAACAAGAGAGTCGCTATCCGGGCAAGAATTTTCTATCCGAAGAAGGGACCTACTTCACAAAATCCCCCTCTTGCTCTAACTCTCTCCCACATATTTGTTGTCATTTCCCTCTCGACCCTTCTTGTGTCAATGATAAATAATAATAGTACAAATGATGATGCTATTACATATAACAATACTAATAATAGTAGTGTAAAGGTGCAAATGATTGTGATCGTGCTTAGAACAATACTAATGATACTAGTTAAAAAAGAGTAATAATGGTGATAATAATAATAATCTTTGGTAGAAAACTTACAATATATAGCATATTAATCTTAGAATTTAAAATGCTCACAAATTTCAACTTGAAAATTCCACATGAATTTTTAAAACAACTCTCTTGTTGACTTAACCAAGATATATATATATTTTTTTAAAAAAAAAATCAACCATAAAAAAGGAAGAAAGATAAATTATAAAAATCACATTTTTATTTCACAACTATCTCACAATCCGACGTAAGAGTACCAACCAATCATTGATTTTTTTTTTTTTTTTTTAAACAAAGATCAATTCAAGGATTGGTTAGGATTGTCATGTAAACATTGTGAAATAATAAAAATTAATAATGATATTTCTCATACCCATTTATCATACTTATATTACACCGATTGACATATGGTGTGTTTTAAGTGGCTTACAATGCCAATCACTTAATAAAAACAAAAGTGTAAGTCACTTAAAACGAGTAATACTATTTAGACTATTATACGACTGTCATATCTGTTATATGGCAGTTGTATAACTAAATGGTATTCCTCACTTACAACACGTTATATTAGTTTAATGTTGGAGAAAAATGCAATGGAGATTGGAGATTGCATATGTTTTACATACGGAGGAAAAATCTTGAAGTTGTACGTTATGGTCAATTGATCGAGAATGCAAATTTGTTACTTCATTGGTTCGAAAGCATGATGTCAAGAGAAATGCAAATATGGCTGCTCATAGGCTAGCAAAAAGAGCGACTCCGTAATATCTAGAGCAAATTTTGACGGAAGAATACCCAACTTTTATTCATGATGTGCAGCGAAAGCTATGTTATTTTGATATTAATGAAATCTTGAAATTCCCACTAAAAAAACATATATATTTTGTATTACTCTTAAAAAATTTAATCTAAATACAATTTTTAACCAAATTCTCATCTTGAAATCAACCGTCCAACTGTCCAAGTAGACGATTGTCTTATACTCTTGTGACCTTGTCTCCCTAATACATCATTTGGATGGTTTGCGCCATGATGAGAGATCTCTAACATCACACAAAATCAACTTCCCATCATCCCTTCGTCATATTTTCCTAAACTCAAACAACTTACACCTCTTAAAAAAAAAAAAAAAAAAACACAACAACATTCTTACACCAACTCCTACTGTGGGATGGGGATCCCCCTTATGGAGGGCTCCCCTATTAACCTTGGAATGTGTGATCGAGGACTTTCGTGCATAGTCTCTGTCCGAGCAGGAGTTTATCTGTCCGAACAGATGTGTTGTTGTCTGAACCGAAAAGTAGAAATTTTCCGTTCGAGCAAGAGTTCTCTGTCCGAACAAGATATGTAGTCGCTATCCAGAAATTTTCTGTCCGAAGAAGGGACCTACTTCACAAACTCCCCCTCTTGCTGCAACTCTCTCCCACATATTTGGTGTCATTTCCCTCTCGCGCGTCCCTTCTTATGTCAAAGGGGGGGGGGGGGGGGGGGAGGGGTTCGTTTTTTCCTTCATTTTCTCTGTTTGGTAGTGTCAGAAATCTTGCAAGCAGGCGTAGAGGAAGAGAACGATGGGTGCACTTGAAAACAATGTTACATGTGCAACATACAGTACACGTCCTTTATATACATATATTTACAAATTACAACGTACATGTTACAATAACATCATGGTCGTGAAGATTTTCGTTTCTACATCATTTTTACGTTGGGGTTACGTTTTGGTCTTGGAAGTATATCATGTTACGCTAACTGATGAGTAAATTCAGTACGAATCTAATATAAAATTTGTGGGTTATGAGGTCTAATCCGTTTAATTAAATGTACAATTTAAAAATATGATTTTTAAAAACACAGTTAAGCGTCTGGCAAAATCGCAGTTTAACCTTTTAAACAAAGCACTTCATTACCTGCGATTTGAAAATATAGATTTTCTATTTTTTTAAATCACAATTTTTTAAAAACACAATCCCAAGCAGTCTATTTTTTTGCGATTTGGTTTAAATTAAAATCACACTTTTAATCTATGAAATCACAATGTCAAACACAATCATAGTCTTATACTTATGTCTTGATATAATTTGAACTCGACATATGAACACGAACTGTTACCTAAGAGGGGCACAAAACCAAAAGAAAAATATTTTGGATATAAAAAATTAATTTTAGAGGGCCGATTTCATAAAAATACCTAAAATTTAGAATTTTTTAATTTTTATAATATATAATTTTTATTTTTTATTTTTTGAATTTTGAGGTGACCCAAGACTTGCCCTTGCTGCCAACGCTACTAATTAATTGTCACTCTCCTCTCATCAACAAGAATAGAGGCTGCTGAATCACTTCATCAGAAAATTAAACTTGTTCAGTCAAATGTGAAATGTTTAATGCAAAAAATAGCAAGACATGTCTACTGCTCCTTGATATATTAGACTGCAAATTAAATTTGGTTCGGTTCATAAAAATGGTATCCATGTAATTATTTTTATTTTTATTACATACATAGTGCCTCAGCTATGCTTACTAATGTATACATGGTAATTAAAATTAAATATATTTTGTTTTGTGACAAAAAGCATAATATAATAAAAATTTTCTCCAAATTATGTTATAATTTTTTATTTTTTATATTTTTTTATTATTATTTTTTTCCATTTAATCCATTAAACTAACTTGTATCTTTAGAGTATATTATTCTAACATTTATTTTTAATAGTTAATAGAGCACGTTCTATTATCGTTGAAAATAGTGTGTTTGACAATGTAATGTACATAGTTAATAGAGCACGTTCTATTGTCAAACTACGAATTATGTACTTAAAATAATATTTTTCAAATCGCACTTTTTAAAATTGTAAATCCAAACAAATTCTTACTTCAAAACAAGCTTCAACAGCCTAATTTGGTGAAACCTTGCTTTCCTATTCATTTTATAATAAAGATCTTCAAATTTTCAGCCACGGTTTTGTAGCCCAAATAATTAATGATTGGATTCAAGCACCATGTTTAATTTTATTATTATTTAAAAAGAAAAAAAAAAAAAAAAATTGCACTAACAAGCCCCTTCCGCTTTTGAGTTTTGTCTTCATCTTTTCTACATTAAAATTTTTTTCTGTCTTCTTCGCTTGTTTCTTCAGACTCAACAACTTTCTCTACAAAGGCCCAAGCTGAGTCAACTGCCTGCTGAATTGCCACGTGTTTGGATGTTAAGGAAGGCAATTAATTAAGACGAGAAACATTGGGCCAGACACGTACGCATCTCATTATTTGTACATGTGTAAAGGATAAATGATAGATTTTGCACTATTTAATTAGTAGACTTTTATACTATTGTATACAATTTCGTTCTAGTAGGGAGAATTAGTCATTAGATCAGAACTTGATAAAAAAAAAAAAGTTATTTAATAGATTGTTGCATGACTGTCATATTACTGATATGATGTTACAGTGAAAATTAGCCATTGATATTTTCTTTTAATAATTCTTTGCCGATTTAAAGTTTCATTTTCACTACCATGTTATCCCTATGCAAGTCATACAACAATATACATATTTATTGAGAGCAATTGAGGGGGAATTAATGCTCCCCTTGAGAGTTTGCCATGTCCCACGTGCACTCAACTCTCCTTTGTACAACACTACAGGTGTCAAGTATGTTTTAAGAAAATGGCACCTTAGACCCAAGTGTTCACCGAGAAGGCAAGAGAAGCATGTTGAGTAACATCTGCTAATTTTAGGTGTCAATCAAATGGATCTAATAGGCATGCCGTGCTTACATCTCATCACTAGTCAAGCCATCGGTTTGGCTTTCGAGCAGTGTTTTGAATCAAAATATGAAAAATTGAAGATCTAAAAATTCAAAGGAGGAGTAATGCTACATTTTTATTTCATAATCATCTTAGAGTAGTAATGAGGACATTTACAACTAATCATTAGATCTATTTCTTATTAGAAAATAAAAGTTATAAAATAATTATGGAATAAAAATATAAATGATAGATTTTGCGTGAGTAATGCTATTTAATTAGTAGACTGTTACACTACTGCATACAATTTGATGATCGATTTAAGGTTGAGAATCAGTCATTGGATCAGAACTTGAAAAAAAAATGTTATTTAATATAAGATTATTGTATGATTGGAATACAACTAATATGATGTTGCAATGAAAATTAGTCATTGATATTTTATTTTAATAATTCTTGCCGATTTAAAGATTGGTTTTCACTGCCGTGTCATCCCAATTGTATAGAAGTCATACAACAGCTTACTAAATAGCATTAATCTTAAAAATTTATTATTCTTTGGCAAATTACCACAACAGTCTACTAAGTTGTACAACAATTTACAAATTTATTATTCTTTGAGAAATACTACACATTTTTACTCTTACACTCTTAATTTCATACTCTTTAACATGACTTTTAAAATTATTATTAAATTTGAGATGAATTACTACTAAATTTTAATTCAATAATGATTTTAAAAATAATGTAAGAGAGTATTGGAGTTTGAATAGCATTACTCTTGTTCCTTTGGTGCATGGCAAGAAAATTAAAAACAAATATGTTTATTCTCCTTCTCTTCTTTCTAAATGCTCATTTGCAATTCCTACTTGTAGTTAACTAATGAGTCACTGTCAATTTCTACGGGATAAATAGTTCTGAAAGAGATAATGTATCTGTTAATTAACAAAGTGTCAACTCTAGCTTGAGGCTTTTTAGTGAAGCAAAAACAGATTGCTCGACGCAAATAGAGCTGAAGTTGCCGTTCACAGAAGCAACTGGCCAAAAGCTGTCAGTTTGACTTTCAAGCTGTGTTTTGAATAAAATTATGAAAAATTGAAGATCTAAAAATTATAAGCAAGCAAGAGTAATGTTTACAAGTTACATTTTTATTTCATAATTATTATCTTATAATAATAATAATAATAATAATAAGAAGAAGAAGAAGGGGACATTTATAACTAATCGTTAAATCTATTTCTTATTAGAAAAAAAAAGTTATAAAATAATCGTAGAATAAAAATGTAATTCTTTTTTTTTTTTTTTTTTTCACGGCATTTCAAAATTAACTAACGAAATCTCTAATCTTTCAAGATTCTACTTATACGAACATAGTATATCTTCTCAAAGATAATGGTATCCTTCAATTCCTTCACAATTATAACTTATGTGCATGTTAGAAGAGAAAAATTAGAGAGCTAGGTTTCTTCCAACCTATATATGCTTAATTATTACCCATATTAATAAATACACATGCTTTTTATTTATAGGCTAGGGACCTTCCGTTAAAATTTCCCCTTATTTATTCATCCGAATAAGAATTTCATTCCAATATAAATTCTATAAATAATTTTTTTATTTAATTAAACCACACTAAATTCATGCATGTCTCCCTCATCTACAGATTAGTATTTTTTCAAGTAATTTTAAATGGCCTACTTGTGTTCCACTAAGAATGATGTGACTATTAAAATCATCATTTGATCAAAATTCAATAATGATCAATTACAAGTTCAATGGTGATTTTAATAGCCACCTAGAATTACTCGTATTTTTCTTGGTCTTTGTCACGGGATAAGTAGTGGGGTCACATTCGTCCTGTGGTAAGCTTTGATATTATGAAAAAATTTATAGGCCTAACTCATTTGATCATAAAACCGATTCAATAAAATAAGGTTGTTTATTCTTTATAAATATGCCCAAAATCTTATCCACAAACAGTATGAGATCATCCTCAAAAGACCTCAACTATATCTACCACACTTTAATATTTATTCGCAGAATGAAATACATGCACTAAAATCTAGACACCATGCCGTAAGCATCGCAAGTCAAGTAATTAAAGCTAATTAATATCTTAAATATTCATAAACGAGCTTTGAAAGTTCATCATGCTAGGATTCACCGCACTGTACCCTCCATCCACCAAAAGGTTGAGCCCACTCACATAATCAGCTTCGTCGCTGGCCAAGTAGAGTGCCGCACGTGCAACACTTTCTGCCTTGAGAATCTGTCCCTTCAGATTGCCGACCTCACTCACCGCCGCTTCCATTTGGGGTACGTCAGCTTCATTGACACCTCCTAATATACCAGTGATGACGGCATAAGGCGACACGCAATTTACACGTATACCATGTTGCCCAAGCTCAGCTGCCAAGTTCCTTGCAAGCCCCAAAATTCCACATTTGGACGCTGCATAAGAATGAGATGAAAGCCCCCCAATTGCTGTAGCAGCACTAGCGGTAAAAAGTATGCAGCCTTTACCCCGCGGAATCATCACCCTTGAGCCGTGTTTAGCTCCTAGGAAACCTCCAACCAAGTTAACGTTGAGAACTCGCTCTAGATCCGATTTCTTGCTTTCCAGAATATTCATGAAGGGGATGTCCACGATGCCTGCGTTGTTGTACATTATATCAAGCTGTCCGTGTTTGGAAATTGTGGTGTCAATGAGATTACAGATGTCGTCTTCATTTGCCACGTCGCAATGGATATAGCTAACATTTTCTCCAAGCTTGTCGGCAATGGCTTGTCCCATTGTGTCTTGAATATCGGCTATGACAACCTTGGCGCCGTTTTCATGGAAGAGGTGCACAGCACTTGCTCCGATCCCGCTTGACCCTCCGGTGATGATTGCCACTTTCCCATCTAGCCTGAACACGGAGAATAAATATTGCCGTTTAATTATAATTAAATAACTTTAAAACTTCATGTTTCAACCCTTAAAATTAAGCGTTGGGAAAAATATAAATTCAAAAGGTATCTAACTTCTTATTTCTTTGTTTTTAAAAAATCCTCAAAAATAGATACTTATATATAGTTAATGTTAGGGGTGTCAACCCGGTCCGGTTTCCCGGTTTTTGGCCTAAAACCGGAACCGAAACCGGGATACCCCGGTTCTCAATTTTGAGAAACCGGAACCGGAACCGGGACCCCGGTTAACCGGGGTCCCGATTACCGGCCGGTTCCGGTATTACCCGGTCCGGTAACCGGTTTTTTTTTTAAATTGATTTTTGGGCTTATTTTAGGTATTGGGCCTAAAATAAGCCAATTTTTTTTTCATAAGTTGGCCCATTTTTTTAAAAATCTATTAGTTTCTTTGTCTAAATTAAAGGGGCTTTGTTGTGATTGTTCCAAATAATTAAAAAATAAACCTTAAAAAGTCCAAAAATCCTAAAAAATCATTATTTTTGCCTATTTGGGCCTTAGAAATAAAAATTTAATTTTTTAAAATACCCTAAACCTAAACCTAAGTGTAAAAAATATTAATATATATAATATATATATTAATATATAAATATAATAATATATAAATATTATTAAATAAAATGGAAACCCGGTTCCGGTATTCCCGGTAAAAACCGGGTACCAAAAACCGGTACCGGAACCGGGGTACCCGGTTTTTAGATTTTTCAAACCGGAACCGGAACCGGGACCCCGGTTTCCCGGTTTCCCGGTTTTCCGGTTCCCCGGTAATTTTTGACACCCCTAGTTAATGTGATCGATGATGAATATATAGATATTTCAAAATATGAAAAATTAACGGAAACAAGTTAATAAATTAACATAAAATATATATAACTTCAAAAGTATTTTAATTGTTCATTTATTTAGTTATATATATATATCCATCAGGCCTGAAAATGGAAAAATATTGCCGTTTAAAATAAAATTTAGTTCAAAGCTTCATGTATCAATAATTCAACCATCAAAAACGCTGGGCAATTGTATTTGTCAGGCAAAATATTGATGCACGTTATATTAATTAGTCTACCTTTCTGGGAAAAATCATAACAAAAACAAGGGAAACATTATTAAACTCTAAACCTATGACATAAATCAAAGTAAAACATATATATAACTGCTAACCTTTTTGCCATTTCGCTGAGAGAGATCAGAGAGAGTGGACTGATTATTTCTCACTGCGGGATATGGAAAAGATGATGGAAGTTAGAGGAGAGATATGAGAGACCTTTCAATTTATATATAGGCTCAAGTCATGAAGAAATTAAAGACCATGGAAAAGTATCCTGCCACTTGTAGCCCTGATCATCAGCAAATGGCATTGCCTCTCAAGTCTATGCCATAATCTGACGACTGAAAAAATGTTTTTTTTTTTTAAATTTTTTGACATGTCCGCACAAGAGGGGGAGGGGAATTCGAACTAGTGACCTCCGCTTCATGAGGCGTGGTCCTAACCGATTGAGCTACATCTTGAGGACAAATGTTTCCTTTGACAAAAATGCAAAATCAGCTTTGAGGTTGACCTTATTTAGAATATGCACAGTAGCTCAAAAATGTATATCTTATATTAATATTAAAAAAAAAAAAAAAAATTGTTCTTTCCTATCTCCTCTAATAAAAAATAATTTTATCATTCCTCTGCTATAAAATAACAAAATCAGCCTCACAGTAAGCTTATTTACCTAATTAATTTGTGAAGGGTTTTATTTATCTTGAAATAAAAGTTTATGTTGCATATTTGAACTAATGGGTATCATCAAATTTGTAATTTTGGTTCAATCTTTTGTTCTTGTATGGGTATTATTAAATTCTTTAATAACATATTCATATATACTATTAAAATTAAAAATATATATACAAAATTAAAAAAAAGATATGCCATTAGAAATTTTTTTTTTTTTAAATATAATCATTATTAAAAGGAAAATTTATAAAAATATGACTCCTAGAAAATGACAAATTTTAAAAAATATGGTTGTTGGAGAAAGAATAAATTAACAAAGAATAAAAAAATGATATTTAAATGAAAAAGTGAAATTGAATAGTTAAAATACTGAGCGGGATGTAGGTACTTTAAAAAAAGTTGGTAACTAAAATAAGAAAATATGGTCTTTTAGCTAAAATTTAACTAAATATTTGCTAAGCCAGAGGTGAATGCTCTAAATGTTATGAGAGCTAGAGATCGACAATAACAAATTACTCCTCCGCTAACCCATGTGCAAATACAGTTAAAAGCAGATCTGCTCCGAGCATACTAGATCTAAGATATAGGTAGCCAAATTTTCTAACAAAATTTATTTTAACCGGCTATAAGAGATAACCTCTCACACCAAACTATCTAAGCCGTGAAAAATAATCCTTTACACCTAATTATTCATTGGGCTGATCTAGAGAAAAGAAATATGTGAATGTTTGAATAATTTTATCTTGTTCACACTCTTGGCAACATTTGACTAGTTTATTAAAATATTATTATTACACACCCGTCAAACTATTGTTGTTTATTATTTTGATGGATGTGCCCGTCAATACAGATGTTGATAAACTCTATTAAATTATGAGCCAATCTAATTACCTTCCTTATATACATAATGCCTATTTCTACGGAATAAATAGTTTTAAAAGAGAATAAATCAGTTAACGAAGGATTAATGTCAACTCATGAATGCCTTTTCCAGCTAAGAACAAACATATATAATTAAGCGTATGCCCCATTTTTTTTTTTTTTTTTTTTAAATGACATGCCAGCAACACAACACAAAACAAACACGGAAAGAAGAGCAACAAACAGCCAATTAGGAACTAGTGGATATTCATGTAAAAAATAATAATAATAAAGAACTAGCCAGTTCTGTGAGAGTGAGGTAAATGAGCGGAAATGCAATTAGAATGAGCTCTAATCACGGTTCAATAAGCCACGTAATAAACGCAGAAGTTAACACTTCGATCTGTGAACTTTTTTTGCCATCCAAACATACGGAAGGAGGGATGGCAGTGATGGTATCCGATATAACGCCATTTTTAAAATAAAAAAAAAATTAAGAGAAATGCTACTCAGTATTTGTAAGTGTTTATTTTTTTTGTTCTTTTATTTAGCAAAAAAAAAAAAAAAAATTGCGAATGTGCCACATAGACAATAATACTAAGACGTTATTATTTAAGAATGCCAAGTAGTATTTATTTATTTATTTATTTGAAATGAACATAAGATAATGGACAAGATTGTGGGAATAGGTTTGACTTGACAGGACTTTAATTGTTTTAAATAAAATGATGGAAACTTAAAAGTTTAAAAATTCGATCAAATATGAAATCTAACAAAGATCTTTGCGCACAATCTTTCAAGCCTCTACTTACACGAAACGCCCTATCTCTAATTAAGATAATGATATTCTTCGGGTACAATCACATGGCGATGGGGGACAATTGCTCAGCATTCCTCCTAAAATAAAAATTACTTTATATAAATAAAAAGACATTGTTCTTTCAAAATACCGTCTCATTTAGATTAATTATTTTCTTTCATTTAGTTGCATCATTTCCAAAATAAACATACAAATTAGGGTAAATATGTGATTTGAAACCACTCTCTCAATTTTTAAAAATCAACTTTCACTAGTTGAGTTTTCGAGAATTTAAAAGAGGTCCCTCACTGAGTTTTTCCTATAATTTTTTCGCCATATGTTAGTTAGGGATGTACAAACGAGGCTGTTATTATCCATATAATTGCATAACCGCAAATAACTGCAACCAAATAACAGGATAACTGCTTAGGTCAGTTGTGGTAATTTCTGATTATAGCGATTGACAAAAGTGGTTAATAGCCGGATAACTTGTAACTTGTTTTATAATATATTATATATAAAGATAAGGCCCCAATTAGTCCTTTTCAATTTTCACGCCATTGGTTTAAGTATATGCTACTGTTTTAGGGGACTAATCACAAGTAATGGTAAATAATGCTTAATTTTCCATATGTTTTGATTGGGTTGCCAGAAACCTTATAATTAATCAAGTGTTTAAGGAAAATAAAGCTCACAATATTCATCTTTGTTAAAATTGATTCATTGCAGTAGGAAGCTAATTGTTGAATCATGTATATCACGCGTCTTGCCGTCCTGGACCAGAGATAGTGGCTATACATGGTCTGTCGGCCATGAATGAGACTTCAAGGTTTAATTTCATCAAAACATCATGGGATCTTACGTTATAAACGGTTAGAGAGTTATCAAATGAAGAATTCAAACGTACACCCCAAGTGAAAATAAAGATAGTATTAGTTGTGATAAATAGAATAGGATAGACCTCTTATGCAGTCATGGCATAAAAAGAGGGTTTTGAAACACCTAATAGCATAAAGACACATCATATAAAGCAAAAAAAAAAAAAAAGCACAAAAAAACTCTACATGCTTATACACTTGATTTTCTCTTCTTTCTCGTCTTCTCTGGTTCTTCACCGAAAAGTTGCAGTAGCCTCTTCTTCATTATTTCTCTTCTTCTCTGGGTCATGTCGGCCAGACCCACGGGTCTCCTTTCTCTAGGTGGCAGCCCTCTCCAACAGATCCCTTTAAGGTGATAAAATCTCTAAAGGGTTAATCTTTTCATCTAGGTTTTAGTTTTAAATCCAAAAACGAGTTTTAAGACATTAAAAACGATTTTTGAGGCATTAGATCGAATATGATTTTGAGGCTAGGTTTCGCAGGAAAACGTGTCGAAGATGGTGACCCCGGCGAGAATTGGGTCATGGCCGGTGAAACCAACCGGCGAGACCCAAGGTGTGGGTCTGGTCGGCCAGACCCATGCTGTGGGTCTGGCCGGCTGGTCTCGCCGGAAATGGCTGGTCTTGCCGGATTTGTTTGGTTCCTATTTAGATTGGGTGTTTTTGTTCTCATTTTAATTTGTTGCATTTTTCTTGAAATGATGATGTGTCTCATACTTATTGGAGGCTGCAAAGTGGCTTGTTTATGCACCTTCTGCATAATAGGGGCTCCCAATAGAATATTAGCTAGCCTATCTTATTTGTAAACTATTTGTAATTTGAATTTATATTTGTAATTTCTTTGTAACAATCTATCTATATGTACAAATCCTTAACCACAATTGATGGCAAGACAGTATAACCCAAAGTTATATTTTTAACATAAACTATTCATTTTCTTAGGGGTCGTGTATCTCACCCCTTCCCATGCTATTGATTAGAAGTTTAATTATTGGATACCGAAAATTGAAGAAATAAATAATGAAATAGAAAAATAAATAAATTGCGGAATAAAGAATGTAAGAACAGAAAATTTTACATGGTTCGATTTATGACTTACACCTATAGAATAAAATTTTAAGGCTACATTATCCTTTTATTCACCTGATGATTAACCATCAAGTGAAAAAACGATATAAATATCAAATCAAATCAGATTTTTAATTATATTATTAAATATGATTTGATTTGATTACAATCAATGACAATAAAATCATATATTGTAATATATTCTAACAAATTAATATCATTGTTAAAATTGGTATTTTGTTTACAAAGAATTGAGAGGTTGTGTTTGGTGTTTATATCAGCAAAGTTCAAAAACTCCCTTTTTAGTGTATCGAACTTTAAAAAGTTTACAATCTCACTTCTCTGAATCCTCCCGTATAATTTTACCAAAAATCTTAATGGAGAGGTGTGAAATTTCCATAATACCCCTTGTATGTTTCCCAGCATTTTTTAATTGTAATTTAAGGATAATTTTTTTTTTTTTTTTTTTTTTGTAATTTCATAAATTTTACAGGCAGTGGCGGAGCCATGTTGCTCTTTGGGGGTGCCACAGCACCCCCAAAGATAATTTTTTTTTTTTTTCCTACCCACGGCACACCCATCTGAGCCTAACGTGAGGTTTCAGACCTCTTTTGAAGGCAAAATGAAAATGGAAGACAAATATTCTTGGATATAAAGCACTTAGAAGAGGTTTTTAGTAATTTTCTTCAATAAAGTGGCACAGTTGGCAAAAAATTCTCCTTCGCTACAAAAGGTTTCAAGTCATTTATTTGTTTCCAGGAAGAAGAACTCAACCCAATTAATTTTGCAGCAGTCACTGGTCAGCTTTGGAACTTTTGACACTTACTTAGCTTTGAATCCAAAAAATGCTTAAAAATTATTTAAAATTGACGATATATGTATGATTACGGAGAAGTATTATTCTCTTAGATTTTTCTAAGTATGACAAAATTAATTTGAGATATATGTGCTTGTTGATCCAACATTACAAAATTTATCTTCCATTGCAGAATTATGCCAAGGATTGGCAAAGACAGAAAAATTAAAAACAAACTATCTTATTGATAGATTAATTCGTCTTATTTTGACTTTTCTAGTGTCTACAGCAACTACCGAACGAGCATTTTCAGCAATGAAAATTGTTAAAACATGACTTTATAACAAAATGGAGGATGATTTTTTTTTTTTTTTTGCAAATAATTTTGTTCTCTATATTGAAAGGGAAATTGCTGAGAGCTTCGATTTAGATTCGATACTTGATATTTTGTACTTATAAAAGACTATAAAGTGCAATTCTAGACACTTTTTTTTTTTTTTTTTTTGTATTTCTGTCTTTTTGATATAGTGCCGACATATTATGTTTCTAATATATCAATTTAAGTATACATTTATGAACTTTTATAGATATTTTTTTGTGATGCATATATTGTGTGAATTACCAAATTTTTAGGGTGAAAAAAACTTTTAGGACGCCAACAAAATTTTGGAGTGCGGCACCCCCAATATGAATTGTCTGGCTCCGCCACTGTTTACAGGGGTGGAATTGTCATTTCACCATTTGACGATGTTTTATGTAACCCCAAACCCTAACAAGAGGGGTGATATTGTAAATTTTTTAAAGTTTGATATAGTAAATTAAGAGTTTTTAAACTTTTGAAGATATTGAAAAAACGATGAAAGTTCGGAGTTTTATTATTTTTTTCCATTCAAAGTGGAGGAAGGGAAAAGGGAAATTACAAGAAAATAAAAAACAAAGGCAACAGAGCCTTCTGAAAACAGTTGAGAATGGGTCAAATAAATGACCCGGCCCATCAAGCGAACTTAAATAGCCAATAAAAGATATAATAAATGGCAAGATTCTATAAACGGAACAAAACGCATCATGGTTACCATCACGACCATCAGTGGTTGGTAGAAGACACCAAATCCAACCATCGATCAGTAGTCTGTAAAGAGATGAAGAACTCTGTCAAAAAAAAACAAAAAAAGTGGCCAGTTCAAGGAACATGCTAGAAAATAGAAACACAAAGAACATAAAATTACAGGGGAAAATAAAAGAAAAGCAAATAAAATCTCTGTACCGTCTTTTATTAAATATTCATAAATGAGCTTTGAAGCTTCATCATGCTAGGATTGACCACACTATACCCTCCATCCACCAAAAGGTTGAGCCCACTCACATAATTTGCCTCGTCGCTAGCCAAGTAGAGTGCTGCCCGTGCAACTCCTTCTGCCTTGAGAACCTGCCCCTTCAGATTGCCCACCTCACTCAATACCGCTTCCATTTTGGGTACGTCAGCTTCATCGACACCTCCAGCCATACCAGTAATGACGCCATAAGGCGACACGCAATTTACTCTTATACCATGTTGCCCAAGCTCAGCTGCCAAGTTCCTTGCAAGGCCCAAAATTCCACATTTGGACGCTGCATAAGAATGAGATGAAAGCCCTCCAATTGCTGTAGCAGCACTAGCAGTAAACAGTATGCAGCCTTTACCCCGCGGAATCATCACCCTTGCGCCATGTTTGGCTCCTAGGAAACCTCCAACCAAGTTAACGTTGAGAACTCGCTCTAGATCCGATTTCTTGGTTTCCAGAATATTCATGAAGGGGATGTCCACGATGCCTGCGTTGTTGTACATTATATCAAGCTGTCCCTGTTTGGAAATTGTGGTGTCAATGAGATTACAGATGTCGTCTTCATTTGTGACGTCACAATGGATGTAGCTAACATTTTTTCCAAGCTTATCGGCAATTGCTTGACCCATTGTGTCCTGAATATCGGCTATGACAACCTTGGCGCCGTTTTCATGGAAGAGTTGCACAGCACTTGCTCCGATCCCGCTTGCGCCTCCGGTGATGATTGCCACTTTCCCATCTAGCCTGAACATGGAGGAACGTACATGGCACAATACCCACGTTTAAAATTAAATTTACTACTGTAAATATATATTGGACGTAGATGTAATACAAAAAAAAAAAAAAAAAAAAATCATAACAAAAACATGGGAAACGTAAAACCTAGCTATCATGCGCCCTCTGATAAATGGAAGTAAAAACTTAGCGACGCATCATATGTATCTACCAACCTTTTTGCCATTAAGCTAATAGAGAGAGATCAGAGAGAAATTAAGAGAGAAGGAGAGGATTATTTCTCACTCTGCGGAATATGGAACTTAGAGCAGAGAGACTTTTCAATTTATAGGCTTGAAAGAAAAGCCAAGGAAAGGATCCTGCCACAAGCAGCCATCAGCAAGAGGGCGCTTGCTCTAAAGTCTACGACGGACAGACGTCACGGACCCTAACGTCGAGTGCTAAATTGTGTTTAGATCGGCTAATTAATTATTTTAGGGGTAATTTTACTTTAGATCTCTAAATTATCACGCGATTTGATAAGTTCTTTCTGAACTTTAAAACTTCTCAATTTGAATTCATGAATTTTCAATTGCAGTCAAGTTACCTCTCTCTCTCTGTCAATTTTTGCCATTAAAACCCCTTCAATTTTCTTTTTATTAAAAAAAAAATAGAAAAATTTTTTTTTGAAAAAAAAGGGTCACAAGGTGGCCCAACCTTGTGATTTTTTTTTTAATATATTTTTTAAAATTTTTAATTTGAAATTAAGAGTAAATTTAGAATTTTATAAAAAAAAAAAAGATATAAATATCATTGTCTCACTTTTAACGTTTAAAATCAGACGGAGATGTTCAAATTAACTGCAATTGAAAGTTCATGGGTTCAAATTGAGAGGTTTTGAAGTTCGGGACTTGTCAAATCGCGTGGTGATTCAAGAGTTTAAAGTGAAGTTACCTCCATCATTTTATTTGATTAAGGGTATTTTTGTCATTACAAAAATATTGATATTTTTTTTTGTAATTTGGGTGGACATTGTTCTAATAAAAAATTTTGGAGAAACATTATCAATTTGGTAATAGTTTCATCAAGATAGTATAAATATATATGAATTTTCCCCATACATTTTACAGTTTAAAATTTCAGAGTATCAATTACACCTTTTTAAGTAATGCTATACAAGTCTTTATAGAGTCTTCCTAATTAATTAAATAGATTAAAAGTCAATAAATCACATCTTTAATTACATTTTTTTGGTTAAGGCAATGCCTTTAACCAACCTAGCGATTGGGGTCCTTTTATTTGGAAGTCTACCCCAATACACCGCGTGTGAAAGTCCGGATAAAACCGCATATTTTTTCTACAACTTCCAAGTAGAATCATTGTACCTTTTGATTAATTTCCAATAAAAAAAAAGGGAATGATTCGTGCATCTCTAGTTTTACCGTGGTTTCGTGTTGGTTGGGTCAACTAAAAAATGATCATGTCTGTATCTTCCATTGAGTTTGCTTTTTAGTGCATGGGTGTTGGTAAAGGATGTGCATATATCGTACATACATGGTTCCGGTCAACAATCGCATTAGACCCCCAACGAATTGAAAGAAGAAAAAAATGACATCTTTTTGTAATTTTTGTGGTGGATTTATCCTGCAGCGATCTGCATATTCAATGGCATAATTATATATATATATATATATGAAGACCGTCTTCCATCTCTTCCAAAGCACAGTCCAGGTACTCCCATGGCTACTGGGTGCCACAAATATCCTATCAAGGAAGCCACAAGCGTTACAAAGTGTATATTTAATTAATGGACTACGTTTTAGCCATGCGGCGTGCATGCCCACCTTATCCAATATAGTCAGTAGATTTAGGTGTGGCGGCCGCCCTTGTGGTTGTAATCTCTCAACCTACGCATTGGGAGGTCCTCCATCTATCCTATACATTTGCTACAAAGTCGGTTGCCACCAAACATATTCTTAAACAACTTGGACGTACAGCAAGGAGTACCGGAGCCTCCGGGAGCGGGTTGACATATATACTAGCTAGTATGTCATTCTGTGCCGTAGCTAGTTTAATGAGTTATTTAAGTTAGGTAATGTTTTGGTAAGGAGAAGCCACTTGGAATGGAGTGGTTTTTTTATTCTTCTCTTTAGTTGTAGGAACGTACATAATAGTAGTGGTGAAAATGCATATACGATTAGTGTTATTAGTTAAAATCGCTAACCGGAACTGCATAAGCGGATAGTAAAATTGGATAGCCACTTTCGTTAACTGTTTATGAGGTTAGCAATTATTTAATATGTGCCGGTTACCGGTACCGCACTGCTATTCACTTTTTAAAAAGAAAAAAGAGAAGAAAGAAAATTAGAAAATATCAAAACAATGTCTTTTTTACAGTAATACCTTACTACATACGATGTCAACCACTTATATATATATAGTGGTTAGCAAGTGGTTAATATTTCAGCCCTACATAATGGGCTTTTTATTTTTATTCTTTCTACAAAACCTAAATTTTATATTTTAAAAAAAACAAAACAAAACAAGTTCAATGAGGTGACAGATTAGGTGATCACCCCAAGAGATGGCCAAACACCTATAATACATACTATGGGGTGGTGCAACACCTCGATGCCATTGGAGGTGGTGTGACCGGCCAGTTTTTCCAGTGTTCTGCCATGGGTATTAACAGCCCCTTTTAACTTTATTTTTTTTTTAAGTAGAAAAAAAATATTGTGTATTTTAATAATTTTGGTTCAATTCTAAGAAAGAATCATGTGATGTCACCAAACTAAAAAGTAAGAATGATTATTCCATTGCAACTCTTTGTATTCCTAAAAGAATGATCATTCTTTGTACCTTAATTATATGCCCTTAAGAGTTCATTAGCCATTGATAAATATCTTAGTTCAACAAAACTATGTTTTATCTTGTGATGTTACTATAAATTAAAGTCAACAATATTTCAGAAATAAAAAACTTCAACATGGAATTTTTCATCTTTCCCTACTTAATAATGTTATAAGCAACCATATTGGAATGGAAATACTAGAATGGGCCCCGCGAAGAGGCTCTCAATACTAGTTCTCATTGGGCCATAACTGTGACCCAAGTGCATGATGGACTTCCGAATGGGCTATGTGAAGAGACTCACAAAACTAATTTTCATTGAGCCACTACTAAGGGATATGTTTTTTTAATAGTTATTAGACACGTGTTACTTTATTAAATTGGTTTGTATGAATTACATACCTACAAACCAATTTGTAGCTAATTTTTCTCCATTTCATTATGAGTTTTTTCTTTTTCTTTTTCTTTTTTTTCGTGAGTGTTAAATAAATTTAAAAATTGAAATAAATCCTATAAAAAAAGAGTTTTGAATGGGTCAAATTGATCTGACATATTATTACAAACATTCAAACATAATCCTAATACAACTTTATCAATTCACAAACGTTTTTATTTTTTATTTTTATATATTTTGGTCCCAATCCTAAACCTTAAATGTATACCGCACGAATACAATAATTCAATTCAAAGCTTTGGTCAAATTACGACCCAGTTCACAAGAAGAGCGTGAGAGCATCTGAGCAAGGACGTCTGAACTGAACATTTCACGTGAACGAAAATCCACGAGAATCTCTTGCTCGGTCACGCGCTCTTAGGGGTGCAAAGGCGGTTACGGTTAGCGGTTAGTGGCAATAACCGCTAACCGTAACCGCCCTAACGGTTAGTAAATTTCACTAACCGCAACCGCTAACCGCTTTTTTAAAATTGTGTTTTTTTTTTTGGGCTTTTTTTTACCCTCATTTTTTTTTCTTGTATTTTTAATATCTTCTTTGGCCCAATTGCTATAAATATTTGAATTGTCATTGGATCATATGATTAAGTGTTGATCTTATAAACTTACAAACAAACAAAAATACTTCAATTGTAGTTATAAGTAACACATTGTTTAATCCAATGTCAATTACTTAATTTGATATTATATGAATCACATTGTCATTGTCATTGTACATGAATAATTGATTAAGTATTGGAATTGTAATTGGATCATATAGTTAAATATTTATCTTATACATTTATATTATTCAATATGCATATAATATAACTATAAGCAATTATATATATATATATATATATATATATATATATATAAAATTCAAAATTGTTCAAAATTGTTAATTTTCTTTTTTTTTTTTTCTTTCAAAAAATGGTTAAATTTCTTTTTCTAAAAAATGTTCAAAAAATACATTAATACTTCAATTGTGATTATAAGTAACACATTGTTGAATCTAATGTCAATTACTTAATTTGATATTATATAATCATATAGTCTCATTAAATTATATCATATGATTCATATGATTAATTATTTAAATTCTTATCATATTTACTTATAATCTTTTTTCTTTGAATTGAACTTAATATCTAATGGTAAATGGTAATGTTCAAACTCCTAAATCCTAAATTCCTAAAGTATCTAATAATGCTTTAATTAAATTGTAGACTTGTAGTTATAAGTAACATATTGTTTAATTCAATTGAATCAATTGTGATTATCATTGTACATGAATCATATGATTAACTTGTAGACTTATGACTTATGAGTTATGTCATATTATATATGTATTATTTATTATTATATAATCATATGATTTAATGATCAAGTCATCATGTGATATAATCATATCAATTATAGTGATAATATATAAATTACTAAAATTATAATGATAATACATTAATACTTAAATTATGTTTATAAGTAACACATTGGTCATTGTTTAATCCAATGTCAATTACTTAATTTGATATTATACGAATCATATCATCATTGTACATTAATAATATGATTCACTTGAAGTCTTGAATAAAGTATTTGAATTGTCATTGAATCATATGATTAACTATTGATATTATACATTTATATTATTCATATACATATGTAGACTTATATAGACTTATAGGTTTATAACATACATTGGAAATAAGTCTCTAGATATTTAATTGTTGTATTAGTATGAATTAGTATACTTATGAGTTATGTCATATTATATATGTATAATTTGTTATTATATAATCAAATGATTTAATAATCAATCTCATGTGATATAATCATATAAATTATAGTGATAATATATTAATACTCAAATTGTGATTTAATTATTTTTTTAAAAAAATTGTGATTTAATGATCAAGTGATTATATGATATAATCATATAAATTATAGTGATAATATATTAATACTCAAATTGTGATTTAATTATTTTTAAAAAAAATTGTGATTTAATGATCAAGTGATTATGTTATATGTATAATTATAAAAATATATTATATAAAAAGGCGGTTAGCGGTTAGCGGTTACAGTTAGTAGACCCAATAACCGCTAACCGCTAACCGCTAGGCGGTTATGGCGGTTAGGCGGTTAGCGGTTAATGCGGTTAAATGGTTAGGCGGTTGGCGGTTATAGCGGTTAGCGGTTAGCGGGCGGTTTTTAACCGCCCACCTTTGCACCCCTACGCGCTCTGCATGCTTCTGTACACAATACTCTCTTCTTCTTTTCAATATTTTTCTTTTTTACATTTTGGTACAAGGAAATATAAGGAGATTCGAACTAGCGATCTCCGCTTGATTTACAGCTAATTGAGCTATTACCTTTTTTTTTTTTTTTTTTTTTTTTTTTAACAGCTGTAACCCACACAAAACCCCCTTCATTCATTTTCTTGACCCTTTATAAATAGTGTTAGGCCCAACTCGAACCACAAACCCACAAATTTAAAGCCCTTCGAAACAGCCGTTTCCCTTAGTCTCGTAGCCCACCACTCCGGCGACCAAGCACCGAGCCACGCATTAGCGCGAGAGCTGCCGATCGAACGGCTATGAACATGAGTTCGTAACCAAAGCTCTGTCATATAGATGCATGGTAGAGTAATCATTTCCATAATAGCTCGTAAAGCTGATTTTTTTTTTTTTTTTTTTTTTTTTTTTTTTCATGTCATAAAATTTTGACCGTTGTTATAAATTATTTCATTTAACAAAATTAAAGGCAAATGTTTAATTTTGATCGGCAAAGCTTTTTTTATTTTTATTTTTTTCTTTCCTATCATGAAATTTTGACTTTTATTAAATAACAAAAAAGAAAAAAAAAAGAATATTAATGTATAATTTGTTAAATTATTTTACATAACAAAATAAAAAACAAATATTTAATTTTAATTAGCAAAATGATGGTGCACATTTCTTATAAATCTTGGAATAATATTGTAATACATAAATATTGTAATGATATGTATTACAATATTATGACAACTTTCATTGGGAATGTCTATCTTCATTTTGTTGATCAAGACCCATTATTTGTTTTTAATTTTGTAAATAGAATAATTTAATAATTTAGATACTAATGCACTTTTTTTTTTGTTATTTAATAACCCTCAAATTTTTATGAAAATTATGAGAAAAAACTTAGTAAGTTATTATTTGGGATCTGTGCAAAACTCCTTTGATAGTGAGTTTGTAACTAAAGTTATCATAAAATTTTCACTGTTATTATATATATATATATATATATATATATATATATATATATATATATGATTTGTTAAATTATTTTTAATTAGCAAATGGTGATGTATGTTGCGGATAAATTTTGGAATAATATTGTAATGATATGTATTACAATATTAATTATGACAACTTTCATTCGGAATGTTCATCTTCATTTTGTTGATGATCAACATCTATTATTTGTTTTTAATTTTGTAAATAGAATAATTTAATAATTTCAATATTAAATTCCCTTTTTTTTTGTTATTTAATAACCCTTAAATTTTTATGAAGAATATGAGAACAAGCATAATAAGCTATTATTTGGGATCACTGCAAAACTTTAAATATTTTTCTAAATGTAAAAGCAGCCATGTAATTTTTATTCTGAATTGGTAACTACTTTTTCGTTAAGTGGATATTATGTGACTATTAATGGAAATATTATTTTGCTATAGTTGTGATGTTTGTTGATGCTGCTGGTGCTAGAATTGGGCTCATTATGCTATGACCTCAATTAGCCTATTACCACATGCACTACATTTAGTAGTTTCCCTAATCATATAATACTTCTAATTAAGATCTTGACTGGACATCATATGAACAACGATGATGATCGAGCTTCCTTTTTTTTTGTTTCGGATTTGGCTTAGGTTTACCGGAGATCTCCAGTAGTAATAACCAACTCAAGATGAAAAAAAGAAATCCATAGCCATAAGAGATAACATCAAAATTTCTTCAATTAGATTAAAAAACGTAAACTACCAAGCCCGGATTTCCCTCAGTACCTCTTTCCGGTGCCACCAACTGGTGCGCCCCGCCCGAACGCGGGCGGGTCGGAAACGCGAACTGGGTCGACCACTTCGAGGCCAGGGATCTCACCCAACCCAAGCGCCGCGAGCATGTCGAGGGTCTCCTTGTCGACCTTGATGAGTGCGGTGGAGATGGCGGAGACGTCGGGGACAAAGTCCATGCGGCGCTCGCGCTCCTCCTCCTGGAGCTTGAGGGAGATGCCCCGGACAGGACCCTTCTGGATTCGCTTCATGAGGTGGGTCGAGAACCCGGCGATCTTGTTGCGCAGGCGCTTCGAGGGAATGATGGACACCTCCTCCAGAACCTTCTTGTTCGTGTGGAAATCCAGGGTCATTCGCGAGTAGTACCGCTCTATCACCTGCCGCGATGACTTCTTCACCGTCTTCGTGCGGACGCGCCCCATGCTGCCTGCTGATATGTGACTTCTGTCGGCGTGCGTCTGTACGGCCGACAGCAAGAGTGCGATGGAAGCGAGGGTTAGGGTTTTGTCGGGGTTTTATATACGTGGGAGATCTCAGATTGGGCTTTCAATGGAAGTAAGCATTTGACCTTTTTATTTGGATGTTTTTAGACTTGGGCCTGATTTGTATTGGCACATATCTGGGCCTAGGTTTGGAGTTGATGAGATCATTTACTAAAGGGTACATGAGTACTTATATATTAGGAATAGTTAATTAACGCCTCATTGTCTCAAAATCAAAATTACTAATTTTACCACTAATTATCATTGTTGAACTTAAGAACTTAATTAGAGCATGTTTGAGATTGCATTTAAAAAATAGAGCTTTTAAGTAAAAAGTGTTTTTTGACAAAAGTTTTATCTTTAAGCTTTTGCCAAAAGTATATTTTGGCAATTTTTGAACTCTTAAAAGTACTTTTAATTTGTTTACTAAACGAGTACTTTTTTCTTCAAACAAACTTTTTATGTGTTAAACAAACTTTTAGACCATTCAAACGCGCACCCAAACATACTCTTAGCATACAGGCCAAGTGCTTTTGCCCACCATTGATAAATGTGTTTTGTCAAGACACGCATTTGTGCGTGTTTTACTGAGCTTTTTGATTACACAGGTTGGAAGGGTAGCCTTGATAATCGGAGGCGCCAGCGGAATTGGTGAGACTACGGCAAGGCTATTCGTTCAACATGGTGCTAAGGTTATCATTGCTGATATCCAAGATGACCTCGGTCACTCCGTTAGCCGCGCCATAAGCACCAATGATGATGACCTAAAATTTAAATTTGAAATACCCTTAAAAATTTGAAAAAAATTTAAATTTTAATATTTTTATTTTTATTTAGTATGGGTAATTTCATCATTTTATTAAAATAGGAGGTACATTGTCATTATTTTAGTAGTTTGGGGAATAAATTGTCACAATTGATAATTTTGGGGTAGATTAATGTCATTGAGGTGGTAGTTTCAAGGGGTTAAGTGGACTTTACCCAATAATTAATTTGATCATTTATGTAATTGTTTCAAGTTCCTTTTGTTTTTGTCTGCAATTGCAATGCATAATTATTCTATTCTATCGAACAAAACTTGGTGCAGTAAAATAGAAACCTCAAATTGGTTCGCAGTAGATTTATGTCACATTCAGACAACTATTCCTGCATCACCAAGAGCACAACAAATATCAAGACAAATATCGACAGATAAACAACTGTTTGCACCATCAGGAGCGGTAGCTCCACTACAACCACCATCACCATCAAAGCGGTAGCTCCACTACAACCACCATCACCATCAAAGCGGTAGCTCCATTTTCCTTCTATTCCAACCGAAGAAGGCCTTGGGCTGAAAAACGTGGTTGCCTCTAGAGAAATGCCATGTGTTTCCAGTGTTAGTGGGACAGGACTAGGAGCAACTTTGTAATTGAGTGACAAGTGATGACAATTAAGTCTAAGATCTACGTAATCAAGTTAAACTAGATAAATAAACAATTCAATGAAAATTTATAATACTCTACAAGATCTCCATTTAGCTCAGTTTATTAATATGTTTTGGAGAACAT
The DNA here is from genome assembly GCF_965113065.1 of Corylus avellana. Classification (NCBI taxonomy): domain Eukaryota; kingdom Viridiplantae; phylum Streptophyta; class Magnoliopsida; order Fagales; family Betulaceae; genus Corylus; species Corylus avellana. The sequence continues at coordinate 2,404,090 of NC_142499.1, forward strand.
TTTTTTTTTTTTTTTTTTTTTTGGAAAAAGTAGTTTGATGTAACATAAAAGTGAACATAATTTTAATTATTTTGTGTTTTATGTTTTGGATTTGTATATTAACGTTTTTGTTTTAAAAAGAAGAAAAAAAACGAAAAGAAAAGGAAAAAGCTTTTACAAACAAAGTCGTGCACATTAATATTGTACTAATTAAGGTTATGTGAGACACTTAAAATCGTAACATATCATTACGCTCCGCAACTCACATCATCAACAACTCACTCTATCGATGCTGACCCAATGATAACATTCTCTCTTGACGGCTCCACTCATCCATAAGAATTCAATGACTTAACGCTATCCTTTAGCCCATAAGAAACACATAATTTTTTAATAGAAAGTGATTCTAAGCCGTGTTTTTTAATAACTTAAAAGAAACATATATTGCTTTTAAAAGCTGCTCTGTAGTTTGTACCCATAAATCTACTGTACGTGAACCAATTTGAGGTTTTTCTTCTATTGCTGTTACAACAACGCGAAGTATGGTTTGATGGAATACATTTCAATTGCAGTCAGACAAACAAACAGACTGTCTTAAGAACAACGCTTTTATTTGCCGTTCCTAATAGCTTTGTTGGTGGTGCTATGACCACCATGATGATAACCTTTGCACCATGTTGAACGAATAGCCTTGCCGTAGTCTCTCCAATTCCGCTGGCCCCTCTGGTTATCAAGGCTACCTTCCCTTCCAACCTGCATAATCAAAAGCTCAGTATACATGGATGGCAGATCAAAGAAACGTTATGTTCTGTGGACACCCTAACGCTCTGTTCTGTTTATTTTTACCAAGCCAACAACATTTTCTACTTGTGTGGGGGCTCCAACGAGAAAGAGTAAAAAATTAAATTTAAACCCTTAAAAAAATTAAGGGGATCTCTTGAAATTTGTTTTTACAACATTTAAACTAAAAAGAAATGCTACAATTTTTTCTAGTGTTTTTTTTTTATTCTACCTAAATATTGTTTTCTAAAAAAATATGAGAGACTAGCGGAATAAGTTTTTGTGTTTTTTTTTTTTTAAAAAAAAAAAGAATTTTCGTAAAATCAGAAAAATTTGACATGTCCGCATAAGAGGGGAGAGGGAGATTCAAACTAGTAACATCCGCTTCATTAAGCGTGATCCCAACTGATTAATCTACCTCTTAGGGGACGATGACATTGACTCTTAGCAAGCAATATAGAATATTACGTCCAAGTTGCATTAATGTCTCAACCAAATAAAAGAAAAAATTGCGATTTTCTTGAAAAAAAAAAAAAATGGAAGTCTAGGGGTTGGTGTTGTGGAAAAAAAGGACAGCACGACTGAATAAAAGTCAACCATGCGCATGCTATAATGGTATAACAACCCTGATCCTTCTTGTAGTTGTTATGGTCAAACAGTGGGAAATGTACGTCTGGTTCTTAATACACAGAGGAGTTGGATGATCTATCATGTGAAGCGAGAAGCAAATGCTGGAGCACATGGGCTTGCTAAGGAGGTTGTACGAGTAATTTCTGATTCTGTTTGGATAGAAGAAATTCTTCCTTGTATTTTTGATTTAGTTATTTTAGAGCTTTCTGCTCTTTAATTTAGGGTTTTCGAACTCTAGATGTTTTATCCTTTTATGAAATGAAGATGACTTGTTCTTATCAAAAACAGTCATTTGATCACCATTGATAACAAATCAAACAAAATATGCTTTCTTAAGATTTATTTAATTATTCTTTATTATTTCTTTTATTGAGAGGAAAAAGAATGATAATAGAGTAATATATATATATATATATATATATATATTGTGAGTCACCAAATTAAAGTAGCAATGGATGTGAGTAATTTTTCACCCAAATTTGCATCTCAATATATATAACCCTTGATTAACGGGATAGAAAAAAAATATATATAATGTTAAGATCAGTAAGATGATGATGGCTTGATCTGGGTTTTTATATTCCAATAATTAATGTTTAATTTACTTATTTCCGTGATCATGGACTCATGGCCAAGGAGATCAATAAAAATCAACTGCATTTATAGTTCCAGTTTTAATATAGTTAACTACAACTTACACATGCATACAAAGAAAAGAGTGAAAAAGAAAAAAGAAACAAGAAAAAAGATACATGATATTGATAGCCCATTCAAAGTCGTGGAATAACTGAGAGCTGCTTATTACATGAAGACCTTTAAGGTAAAAGAAATGTCAATTTTTTTTTTTTTTTTTTTTTGCCATATATATTCATCTTCCTCCATCCATTTTTTTTTTTAAAAAAAATTAATCATTGAATCCATAACACCTTAAAATAAGAGAGATGTCATATTACTTAGATGATGAAAAATACTATCCCATTTTCTCCTCTAAATTTTTTTCAAAATTCACCATATGGGTCTTACGCAATGACGGACCCGGTGGCCGTGGTCCCCCCCAAGTCACAAGAAAAAAAATTAATTTTTTTTTTGCTAATTGGTCCCTCCGCAAATTGAAACCTAAGTCCGTCCTTGGTTTTACATATACATCACTCCGAGCGTGCATGAACACTCATGCACGCCGGTGTAATTTTTTTTATTTTTTATTTATTAAAATATTAAAATATTATATTTTAATATTTTAAAATATTAAATCACATGCACGCCCATGTAATGTTTATCATCACTCGGTCTTACGTATCCAATGGTGGATCTGAGGTGGAAATTGATAGAAAAATGCTATAATATTGCATATGGCATATGGCATATGGGTCGATATATATATATATATATATATATATATGGGCAGAACAGGAATTTTGGAATTTAGTGATATTCACTATCACTAGACAAATAAAAAGTTTAGGCACTACTCCAAGCAAAAATCTAAAGTGGCGGACAAGGCCCATTAATTAACGTTGTATAATGTATACAGAGACACACTCCAAGCAAAAATCTCAACTGTTGACATTGACCGGCGGTTCACGTATGCACATTTTCCTCGATCGCTTGATGAAATTAAGCCTAAAAATCCATGGGATTCTCGATCGTCTACGACTCTAAATCAATTCTTTTTCTCGACATATATATATAAGTTTCTTAAAACACGTCGAAGGATATATAGCAAGCACGAAATGACAGAGTTTTTCTCTAAATTGAGTTGGAGAAACTTCCTCCAACTCAGTCTACAAAAATGACATGTGTCATTTGAACAAGTGAGTTGCACATATTTTTTAATAATAGGGACAAAGTTGAAATAAATAATATTAAAAACTTATGAGCATATCACATGTTATTAAAAAAATGGACACATGTCATTTTTATACTTTTTCCAATCCAATTTGAAGGAAAACTTTGTCCAGCACAAAATTCATTCAACTATATATATTCTTGATTTCTTGTAAATGTTCTAACGATAAAATAATAATAAGAAAAAACTAAATTTACTTATTGCCATAAAATATTCCGGGGGTGGCTACAGTTGGTGGGGTGGAATATTTTATGGCAATAAGTAAATTTAGCACCAACTGTAGCCACCCCCGGAATATTTTATGGCAATAAGTAAATTTAGTTTTTTCTTATTATTATTTTATCGTGGATGATGGAGTCAGGGTGTCTGAACCTCTTAGTCCCAAACAAACACTACAAAAAAAAAAAAAAAAAAAAAAAAAAACGGTTTTTTTTTTTTACATATTTACAGTAACCCATTTTTTGTAACACCCAAATTTTACAACCTAAATTCAATTGTACGGTTAAAAATCACATTTTTATCTCATAACCTAACTCAATTTCAAATAATCCCGGCCAATCCAGTTTTTGACGCATAAATTTACTGTGAACCAATTTTGAGTTTTTATTTTATTGCTGTTACTTACACCAACACCAAGTTTGGTTTGATGGAATATTCGAATACATTACAACTGCATGCAAACAAACAGAATGTGAAACAATCACATAAATTATCAAATTATTTTAATCATCTATATATATATATATATATAGAGGATTGTTAAGAACTATGCTTTTTTTTGCCGTCCCTAATAGCTTTGTTGGTGGTGCTATGACCGCCGTCCAAGACAAGGTTGAGGCCACTCACGTACTTGGACTCATCGCTTGCCAAAAACAGTGCTGCCTTCGCAACATCGTCTGTCCCGAGCACCACCCCTTTCAGATTTGCCGCAGAACAAATCATGTCTTCCAACGTCTTCTTGTCTTGTATTCCCGACACATTCCTTAGCAAAGGAGTGGCCACGCCGGACGGTGATAAGCAATTAACTCTAATTCCATGCTCCCCCAACTCCACACACAAATTCTTGGTCAGACCCACCAGCGCATGCTTTGACGCCGCGTAGATGTGTGGGGTTTCTCCATGTATCACTGACGCAGTGCTAGATGTGAATAGAATGCTCCCCTTTTTGGCTGGAATCATTACTTTGGCTGCGTGTTTGGCTGCCATGAATCCCCCCAAGACGTTCACGTTAAAGACCCTATTGAATTTCTCGCGGTCGAAGTCTAAGATGCCATCATCAGCGTTAGTAACGCCAGCGTTGCTAAACAATATGTCGAGTTTCCCATGTTTTGAGACCGCGGTTTCGACAGCATTTTCAACATCAGATTCGCTAGTGACATCGCAATGGACGTAGGAGATGTTGCCACCGGTTCCGATGTCGTGGCAAACAGAGTGACCGAGGTCATCTTGGATGTCAGCAATGATAACCTTAGCGCCGTGTTGAACGAATAGCCTTGCGGTAGTCTCGCCAATTCCACTGGCGCCACCGGTTATCAAGGCAACCTTCCCTTCCAACCTGCGTAATGAAAAGCTGATGATCATCGGTATATATATACATGCATGACAGTCAGACAGATGAAAGAGACACAAGTGTTAGCTTTGCTTACCTCTTGGCAATGGGAGCACCTTCCATCTTTAGCTTATTGTTGCTGATAAATACTGTGAGAGTGTTTTTCACTGTGAAGATCAGCTGGCATAGGGGGCCTTTTATAAGGAAAAAGGCTCTGTTTATTTCTACCAAACCAACAACATTTTCTACTGCTGGTGGGGACGGTCTAAAAAGGAGAATGTTGACAAAAATTATATATGAACACAAATTTTTGACAAGTTGGTTTAGAGAAATTCTTATTAATCAGCTTCTAAAAATGGTATGTGTTCTTTAGATTATTATGGAAAATATTTGTCCATATATTTATGCCTTCAAAAACATAAATTGTTTTATAAATTATAAAAACATGTTTCATGACTCATCAACAATATTTTATGGTGTCTCCAAGAGGTATCTCAATTGGCTTGGATCACGTCTTATGAAACGGAAGTTACTAGTTCGAATCCTCCTCTACCCTCTTATGCGAACATGTCAAAAATAAATAAATAAATAATATTTTATGGTAAAGCTAAAGTGATAATAAATTAGAGAAAACTTTCCTTAGAAGTTTTTTCTCCAGAATTCTGCTCTATTTGCGTCACTGTCTTCAACGGCCTTTCTGCGCTCCTTGTCGTCGCCTCATGCGCCTTCGCCTGCCTGTCGATTCTGTTCTTTTATTTTTCTTGTAGTTATTTATCTTGTATGTATATATAAAGAAACAATATTTAAGGCTAATGAATTGAAGCTCCTTAAGGGTGCGTTTGAGATTACGATTTCATAAGAATAATCTGTATTTTTAAAGGATATCGCAAAACGTAAGGCGTTTATTTGAAAAAATGTGAATTTAAACCAAAATCATGATTTCGCATAATAAATATTTAATAAAAAAATATTTTTTTATCATGTTTTACCAAACGCTTTTGTGATTTTAAAAAATTGCAATTTAAAAAATACAATTTTTAAAATCGCACTTATTGAAACCTAAACAACGACGTAGGTTGTAAATCGCTTAGTGGTAGGGCCCGTGCCGACAATTGACTCATGGCAAGGCAATAGCTATTGGATGTGGTGCATGAACTCTAAAGCGATGACCATTGACTTTTTTGTTTCGAGGAAGTTTCATGGTTTCATAAAATCACATAGAGAAATATTGTTTAGAAAGTACGATATTTTGAATTAAAAACAATCAATTATCTTCCCTTCACACTTGGTCAAATTGATGAAGAACTATTTTCGTAGCATTATTTGCTTCCCTTCGACTATTTCCTACAAACCACAATTAAAACTCATTGAGTATAGTTTGAATATATTCAAACTATATATGTCGATTAGCTGGTCATACGTACTGACTCCAACAAGAGCATTCATGGTGCAAATAATGCACGACTTTTAACACATTTTTCTTTATAAATTACTCGTTAGAGCCCAAACTTCTGTCAAATTATGCTGTCTTTCAAGTTGTCACCGCCTCAACTACAATTTGGTCAATAATAAAAAAACAATAACTTATAAAGAATAAAAATAAAAGGCAATGTAGTACACATATTTTGCCAAAACAAATCCCTTGGCATCTCTTGATGTTAACCACCCCTTTTGGAGGTTTCTTCTGCCTCTACCTCTTTATTCGATTATTGTCGTCTATATTATACGTACCTAGACTTGCATTGCTTGATGGAACAATCTAGTACTGAAGTTGAGTATCGTGCTCTTGCTGACACTACATCTGAACTTCTTTGGTTACGATGGCTTTTGTCCAACATGAGTGTTTCTCAGTCTACTAGTTCTCCTATTCATTGTGACAATCAGAGTGCCATACAGATTGCTCATAATAATGTTTTTCATGAGCGCACAAAACATATCGAGATTGATTGTCATTTCATCCGACATCATCTTCAGCATGATATTTTACATCTTCATTCTATCACCTCTGTAGATCAATTTGTCGATATTTTTACCAAATCTCATCCATCGAGACAACTCAATTATCTTATTTTCAAACTCAAGTTAGCTTTGCCCTCTTAGAGTCGGAGGGGGATATTAGAATATTATATTTCCGTAATATTTATGTGACAAAATATCCCCGTAATATAATTAATATATTACGGAAATATTCTCCACATATATTATTGCAATATTTGATACCTAATTCATTATTGTAAACATGCTGATTTTATTTGATTTTGTAATTATTGTATTTCTTTTCTTTTAAGGCTTTATTCAACTATAAATAAGTCATTCTATTGTACAATTGAATATACATTAGAAATACAAATTTCTTCTCTACAATTATCTTTTAGTTGTCTATTTTAACATTACTCCTCCATTAAATCTTTGACGTTTTTTACTAATTGAGAGGGAAGACCATTGAGGCATTGACTCTTAGCAAGCAATAATTTATTCAAGTTTTTTTTATTAAATTAATCTTGTTATTTAAAAGAATATAGGAGTTTAATATTTTTAGACTATATGTTTGGATTTTGTGTTATTTTGTTTCTTCTACTTGTCGCTCTTTATTAAAGTAAACCAATTTGACATTGTCAGATTAATTCGAGTGATTTTTGGATAGGTACCAATCATAGTAGAAAAATACTCTTCGTACCAACCAAATAATGAAAGACATTTTTGATATCGTATTCAAGGTCTCATCTAAACAATGAAAAATTAGTGATTTTCTCCGAAAATATTTTTCATCATAAACTACTTTTCGTTGAAGCAAATGCAAATGCAACCACTAAAAAAAAAAAACACAAATATCAACCCGTGAGAGATGACATTTTAAGCCCAAAATTCATTACTATTGACGTTTGAATAGCAACTCTTGATAGAAGACTCTAAACATAAGGTCTAAATTCAAAAATAGATCGAATCGTATGACTGTAAGTAATATATATGTCACTTTCTACATATTTGCTTGGTATTTCTAGATTCTACGTCATTAGTAATTACTAATATGTTGCAATGGATACTCTTTTCTTAAAATGGTCGGGACGGTCAAATTGTCAATTTGACAAGGTACAAGATTTTGAGATTTAATTAAACACATGCATCAGTAAATTTATTCTTGTGATGACCTTCACAAGTTTGTTAATTTCTATTGAGAGACTCTTTCAACTGTAAGTGTCCGAATAAACTATATATTAGACATTATTTTTCTGAGTCATGCATGTTACACGTACATCATTATTTATTCCATCTCTCATTCATTTTATTTTTATGCAAATTCAGCATTGGATTTGTAGAAATCATCCCACAAATCTAATAATAAATTAACTCATCCATTATTTGAAAATAAATGAAAAATAGAAAGAAAAATAATTTTAATCGTTTCTCTATTTTTCTTCCCCCACCCACCAACCCATGCAGCCTCTACATCTCCAGAGAAGGAAAACCAAGAAAACACAAAGGTAAAGAATCTAAAGTCAGCTTAGTAATGTGATGCAATTATCTTATTTATTAAGTATAGGATTAATATTTATTTTATATTTTATCGTTAATTAGCTTATCAAGTAGCAATTAAAAAGTAGTTTAGGTGGTTAAAACATCGTTAGGTAGTAAGAGTTGGAAGCCTTAACTTTAAGGGTTGGTGTTGTATAAATAATTATCGAATCTTATCAATTCCAGAGACTTTTGAAGGCTTCGGTCCCTTGAATCTGGATTCACGTTCATGCAGGGGTGGAACCACCCTGTGGCTTGGGGGTTCCCACCCATGCACCCCGCCCATCCGCCCCCCCCCCCCCCCCCCCCGATTCTTTTAAAAAAATAGAGCTTTATTTACAGTGACGCGAGATGTCACCTTTTTCAAATGGTGATGCGTGAAACTGTAAAAACGACGTTTTAGCAGCAAAATGGCGCCGATGAGAGGCGTCATTCACTATGTAAACGATGCCTCTCAAACAACACTTGCTTGTATCGTTTTGGTGAAACGACACTAAGCATGGCGTCATTGAATTGGGTTTTTTTGGTAGTGTATGTTATTTAATATAATTGCGTTGCTGGGAGACCTTGAAAACAGAGGGAGAGATGTATTGACCATCGCTCTCCGGTTGGGCAGCAAACTGGGGGACCTCAAATTAATTAAGGACATGTTTGGTATGTAGATAATGTGACTTCTTTTTGCTTTTTGGTATGCAAAAAGGTCAACCGTTGACACTGGACAGTGACACACCGTTGCTTTCTGGACGTTATAATGGTATTCACCCGTCCAGGTATGCACATTATCCTCGATCGGACGTCGACCTCGCATGACGAAAGCCTAAATTTAACAATATAAAAGGAAACAGAGCTTAGAAGATACTATTCCAGCGATAAAATTATAAAAAAGTATAAAAATATAATTAAAAAAAAAAACCTAAATTTACTGGCAACAAAATATTAATCCTGGTCATGTTATTTGACTGCAGTTGTAAGGTGGAATGTGGATGATGGAGTTGTGAGACTTTACTGTCCCTGCCAAGTGGGTCTTGCATTATGGAAATTTTAATAAAATTTGAATAATTTAATTTCAAAGAATATGGTTAGAAGTCACATTTTTATTTTATAATTTAATCTAAATACTTATATAGTAGTATAGTACTCTTTGATCAGTCATGGTTAAAAAATTTAAAAAAATAAAAAATAAAAACTTGGTAGAAATTGTCAAATCAAAATAATGAGATAAATATAAAATAAAAATATGATATATAATATTAGCCAATTTCAAGTAATCCCAATCCAGTTCTTAACGTATAAATCTATTGTGAACCAATTTGAGGTCTTTATTTTATTGCTGTTACACCAACACGAAGTTTGGTTTGATGGGATACATTTGAAATTGCGGACAAAGTCATGCAAACAAACAGAATGTGAAACAATTAAATAAACAATCAAATTACTTGAATTAAATAATTATAAGATATCGGGTTCTCAAGAACGATGCTTTTCTTTGTCGTCCCTAATTGCTTTGTTGGTGGTGCGCCCTATGACCGCCGTCCAAGATAAGGTTGAGGCCACTCACGTACTTGGACTCATCGCTCGCCAAGAACACTGCTGCCTCTGCAACATCATCTGTCCCAAGCACCACCCCTTTCAGATTTGCTGCGGAACAAATCATGTCTTCCAACGTCTTCTTGTCTTGTATTCCCGACACATTCCTTAACAAAGGAGTGGCCATGCCGGATGGTGATACGCAATTAACTCTAATTCCATACTCCCCCAACTCCACACACAAATTCTTGGTTAGTCCCACCAGCTCATGCTTTTACGCCGCGTAGATGTGCGGGGTTTCTCCATGTATAACTGACGCAGTCCTTGCTGTGAATAAAATGCTGCCTTTTTTGGCTGGAATCATTACTTTGGCAGCGTGTTTGGCTGCCAGGAATCCCCCCAAGACATTCACGTTAAAGACCCTATTGAATTTCTTGCGGTTGAAGTCTAAGATGCCGTCATCAGCATTTGTAATGCCTGCATGCGTTGCTGAACAATATATCAAGTTTCCCATGCTTTGAGACCGCGGTTTCGACAGCATTTTCAACATCATATTCGTTGGTGACATCGCAATGGACGTTGGAGATGTAACCACTGGTGCTTATGTCGCGGCAAATGGAGTGGTCAAGATCATCTTGGACGTCGGCAATGATAACCTTAGCACCATGTTGAACGAATAGCCTTGCTGTAGTCTCACCAATTCCGCTGGCTCCTCCGGTTATCAAGGCTACCTTCCCTTCCAACCTGCATAATCAGAAAGTTAAGTTTTCTTTCTTTCTTTCGTTTCAATGGCTAATATATATATATATATATATATATATGCAAGCAAGATCAAACGAACGTGTTAAGAATAAATATATAGAGACATTGTGAGCTAAGCTTACCTCTTGGCAATGAGATCACCTTCCATCTTTAGCTTATTGTTTCGTTTGTGATACTGCAAGAGAGTCTCTTTCGATCGATGTGAAGATGAGGTGGTATGGAGGGCTTTTTATAGGGCAACCGTAGACCCGTAAGGATCTTTCCAGGTGGATACAAATAGAAATAGTCATATTCCATTATCCATTACAACTTGCATCAGATCCCAAAAGTAAACATTAACAACTGCGTTCGTACGTTGACAATTTTTTCTTTTTTAAAATAAGTTTAGGAGACAATAGTTGAACGTGTGAACTCTACTCTTTTTTCTTTTCTTTTTTTTTCTTTTTTTTTTTCATATTTTTTTCCTGGAAAATACAAGGAAGGGGGAAGTGGGAACTCTCAGCTTAGAAAACAAAGAAAAAAATAGGAACTCTCAGGCGACGATCGATCATTGACTCTTAATGGGTATATATATTTGATAAAACATTTTAGAAAGTTGTATTTTGATGTACTTGTTTTGTGTTTGGTGTTATTTGTTAAAGTTTTTGTTTGTTTGCTAAAAAAAAAAAAGGAAAAAATGTTATCAAACGAAATCACTATTTTTTTTAATTTTTGTTTTGTTTTATTGTTTTTTAATAACAATTATTTATGTTTTTGGACGTCGTAATTGTGATCAATTTTATTTGTTTATTATAAATGTAGAGACTGATTATATGCCCTTGGGCCTTGGCCGGGTCCCCTCTCAGAAAGAGACAGAAAGAGTATTCGATATGAGCGGAAATAAAATAAACCGAGAGAGAAGAGAAGTATTACATCAATGATTTGTTTTGTCATTAAATATGTTTATTGTATTTTCTAGTATTTGGTGAGGGTGAAATCAGTGAAAAATATTTTTAAGTCAATAACAAATTTATTACTATATATATATATATATATGAGAGAAAATATTTCTTTAAAAATATTTTGTGTATTTTTTCTCATAAATTACCGTTGAATTTAAAATTATTATTATTATTAACTTTTAATCTATTGATAATTTTAAAAGTCATATCACAATTAAACGACACCAAAAAAAACACTAAAAAATCACCTAACATTTCTCTTGTCATATATTCTAATAGATACTTCATTCTTCAAATAGGACTATCAAATTGACAATTTGGTACCATTCGTACGAGATTTAAAAAAGTTGTTTTTATTATGAGATTTTTTTCAAATCTGTCCCGACAAAACTTTTAGACCGTACATTTTTCTTCCCCCACCAACGCAACGTCCAATTCCTGCGATATATGACTGAGGAAGTTCCACTTCCAACCCATTTCTTGTCTTTGACTGCAATCTCCCATATTTATTTAATTATTATAAAATAAAATGAAAAAGCACAAACACGCAGAAGACTTCAATCCCTTTGACCAACTTAATTAAAAATAAAAATAAATAAAAAATAAAAAATCCCTTTGACTTTGAAAAATTAAATTGGAGGATTGATTTTAATAATAACATATATTCATGCAACTAGAGGACCTAATAATAAAAAATTAAATTATATTCCTAACAGTTTTAGGAAAGCAAAAAGAAGTTGGTATATATATATATATATATATATTGAGGGGCGTCAGGCGTGCAAGACAAAGGAAAACCAAGGAAACACAAAGGTAAAGAATCTAAAGTCAGCTCATCATCTTCTTCTTCTTCTTATTATTATTATTTTCTAATTAAAGAATAGGCTTCCAACTCTTCCTAGGACCTAATTAAGCCAACTTTTTGACCTCCGATCCTAAACTAGCTAGTTTAACTCCTACTTGATAAGCTAATTATGAAAGCCAAAATAAATATTAATTAACCATGTACTTAATTAATAAGATAAGATGATTAAAAAACTGGCTTAGGTCGTAGGCCGGATGAGTTGGAAGCCTTATCGATCTTGAAGCTAGGGTTGTTGTTGTATAAAAAGTCACTTAATTCACGATTGAATGAATAAAAGTCATCATCCAATCTTATCAACTGAATCCACAGACTTGTTTAGTTTTGAAAAATCTGCATGTACATGTGAATCAGTCTTATTTGATTATTCTTTGCACATCGTAAGGACCTAATTGCATTGACAAACACATGTCACAATTCACAAGTCAAGACTGTTAAATATACTGAAGATATATATTGTAGAGAGGAAAGAGAGGGAAGAGAGAGAGAGAGCGGAAGAATATAATGGGTATTGAATAGTGTTATCCTGAAGTATTACATAGACTTATATTTATAGAGGCTATGAATTGAAAGATGAGCAAATAAACCTAATAGACTAAGGAAATGTAAATTTAGTAGAAAAATAACCATAGAATAATATTAAATATATATTCTTAACAAAAACCCAAAAAAAACACATACACACAACATAACAGATAAAGCTTTGACGCGTCTGTGTGCTGTGAAGAAGATCGAAGAACTAAAGTTGGGTCTCTGCGATTTGCGTCCAGGGAGCCACTTCTCATTTTGGGGGAGTTAGGATTAAGGAAAAGAGTTAAAATAATATAGTAAGTTTTTATATTAAATATTACAAATATGTATTTCTCTAGCTTTTTGATATGTAAAACTATTAATCAAATTCTTAAGTTTAAGTTTTGTTAATATATTATTTTCAATAGATAATTTGATTAATTCATTTTATCTGTTGTAATTACAATTTAATTAATTGTGATCGAAACTTGTAACAATGACCAACTAGCTAAGATCAATGGCGTTGACAGTAAGTATAACATCCAAAATATCGAAGAACTAAATTATAATAGAATTAAAAAGCAAAAGATTAGAAGTAATAAAAGAAAAGAAAAGGGAAATCTTGATTTTGCTAAACACTTAACTATGTTTTTTTTTAAATTCAGTTTTCATTAACTTAGATTTAAAAGTGTTAAACCAAACAGACTTTAAGTAGTTGTTTTGATTTCGCAGTTTTAAAATATTAATAAGTTATCTTACCCTAGCTAAACTTATCCCTATCATTTTGCTTTCAAAAAAACCAATAAATGGAAATTACTATAGCAATATTAACGAGGTCTTGAAAGTTGAGGCGTTGATCCTTGGGTCGCCGGGAGGAGACCTTGAAAACAGAGCGCAGCCCACTGGAACACCTCAAATTAATTAAGGGCATGTTTGGTATGCAGAAAATCTGACTTCTTTTTGTTTTTTAGTATGCAAAGAGTTCAACCGTTGACACTGGACAGTAATACAACTGTTGCTTTCTGGATATTATGGTCTTCACCGGTTCACGTATGCACATTATACCTCGGACCTCGCATGACGAAACCCTAAATTTACTTTCTGCACGTGAAAACAATATAAAAGGAAATAGAGCTTAGAAGATATTATTCCAGCGATAAAAAGTAAAAAAAAAAAAACCTAAATTTACTTGCAACAAAATATTAATCCTGGTCATGTTGTTATTTGACTGCAGTTGTAAGGTGGAATGTGGATGATGGAGTTGTGAGACTTTACTGTCCTGCCAAGTGGGTCTTGCATTATTGAAATTTTAATCAAATTTGAGTAATTTAATTTCAAAGAATATGGTTAGAAATCACAATTTTATTTTATAATTTAATCGAAATACTTATATAGCAGTTTTAAACAACTCTCGAATCCGTCATAATTAAATAATTAAAAAAAATTAAAAGTTGATAGAAATTATCACATTAGAATTATGAGATAAATATAATATAAAAATACGATATATAATATTAGTTAATTTCAAGTAATCCCAATCCAGTTCTTAACGCATAAATCTATTGTGAACCAATTTGAGGTCTTTATTTTATAGCTGTTACGTACTTACACCAACACGAAGTTTGGTTTGATGGAATACATTTGAAATTGCAAACAAACAGAATGTGAAAAAATTACATAAATTATCAAATTATTTGAATCGTTTAATTATATGCATGATATCCGGTTCTTAAGAACGATGCTTTTCTTTGCCGTCCCTAATTGATTTGTTGGTGGTGCTATGACCGCCATCCAAGACAAGGTTGAGGCCACTCACGTACTTGGACTCATCGCTCGCCAAGAACACTGCTGCCTCTGCAACATCATCTGTCCCAAGCACCACCCCTTTCAGATTTGCTGCGGAACATATCATGTCTTCCAACGTCTTCTTGTCTTGTATTCCCGACACATTCCTTAGCAAAGGAGTGGCCACGCCGGATGGTGATACGCAGTTAACTCTAATTCCATACTCGCCCAACTCCACACACAAATTCTTGGTCAGACCCACCAGCGCATGCTTTGACGCTGCGTAGATGTGCGGGGTTTCTCCATGTATAACTGACGCAGTGCTTGCTGTGAATAAAATGCTGCCTTTTTTGGCTGGAATCATTACTTTGGCAGCGTGTTTGGCTGCTAGGAATCCCCCCAAGACGTTCACATTAAATACCTTATTGAATTTCTTGCAGTCGAAGTCCAAGATGCCGTCATCAGCATTTGTAATCCCTGCGTTGCTGAACAATATGTCAAGTTTCCCATGCTTTGAGACCGCGGTTTCGACAGCATTTTCAACATCAGATTCGTTGGTGACATCGCAATGGACGTAGGAGATGTAACCACTAGTGCTTATGTCGCGGCAAATGGAGTGACCAAGATCATCTTGGACGTCGGCAATGATAACCTTAGCACCATGTTGAATGAATAGCCTTGCCGTAGTCTCGCCAATTCCGCTAGCCCCTCCGGTTATCAAGGCTACCTTCCCTTCCAACCTGCATAATCAAAAAGTTAAGTTTTCTTTCTTTCATGCGTGATAGATAATCAAAGAAACGAACGTGTTAAGACTCATGAATAAATAGAGAGACATTGCTAGCTAAGCTTACCTCTTGGCAATGAGAGCACCTTCCATCTTTAGCTTATTGTTTCGTTTGTGATACTGCAAGAGAGTCTCTTTCGATCGATGTGAAGATGGGGTGTTGTGGAGGGCTTTTTATAGGCAACCGTAGACCCAAAAAAGAAATATTATGCCTTCAAAAATTATAAATTGTTTTATAAATAATAAAATACATGTTTCACGACTGATCAAAAGTATTTTATTCTTTATGAATTTCTTTAAAATATAATTAAACGCCGAAAATATTTTATAAGGATCTTTTCCAGCGGATACAAATAGAAATAGTCAAAAGTAAACATTAACAACTGCGTACGTACATTGACATCCTTGAGAACTAGCTAGGAAGCAAGCAATTGTTGAACGTGGAGCTGGACTCTGCTTTTTCTGTGGGAACTTCAGGTTTTTTTTTTTGGAAAATACATGGAAGGGGAAGTGGGAACTCTCAGCTTAATTAGAAAGAAAGAAAAGAAAAAAACTAGGAACGTACTCTCAGGCGATGGACGACCATTGACTATATAGCAAGCAATAATGTAGTCGAGTTTTTCTATTAAATTAAGGGAAAATTATACTTTACTCCCCTAAGATTTGTTGCGATTTTCAATTCGACCTCTAATATTTCAATTTTTGCAATGCACTCCCCCAAACTTCTAAATTTTTGCAATTCGACATTCCGTCAGTCAAAGCAGCTTTGACTGACGGAATAGTGATTACTGTTGGCCTTTTTTTCCTCAAAATGCCCCCCATCCCAAACCCATCTCTCATGGCCACCACATTTGAAAATCTCCACCCCCACCATACCAGTCGAACCCACCGCCACTACTAGGCTAGACGTCGTCGCCACCAATAGCCTGTTCCAAGGGAGCATTGGAAGATTTGAGAAAATACCCTTTTCCCTAATCTGAAAGACATATCCCATTGAGAGAGAGAGAGAGACGGCGATGAGATTCTCAGATCTCCTGGTGATGGCGGCGTTCGGCCTAGGCAGTGGTGGCGGGTTCGGCTTGGGAGATCTGAGAATCGTCATCACCAGGAGATATGAGATTTTCTCAAAGCTCCTCGGCCCGGGTGTTCGGCCTAGGCGACGATGGTCCTAGGGCGGCGATAGTCCTGAATTTTTCTCAGAGCTCTCAGAGAGAGAGAGAGAGAGAGAGGAAGACAACTTGCCGGTGGCGTAGCAACAGCAGAATCGACATGTGTGTAACATGGGATGGGGGGTATTTTGGAGAAAAAAAAGGCCAACAATGATCACATGCGAGTCACGTGATCACTGTTCGGTCAGTCAAAACGACTTTGATTGATGGTTGAATTGCAAAAATTTAGAAGTTTGAGGGATGTATTGCAAAAATTGAAACATTCGAGGTCGAATTGAAAATCTCCCCAAACTTTAAGGGGATAAAGTGTAATTTTCCCTTAAATTAATGATGTTATTTAAAATAATATGTTTGGATTTTGTTTGTATTACGTTTTTGGTTTAAAAATAAATTTGTTTTTCTCAGTTATTTTCTAATTAAATAAATATGGAAGATAAAGTCAACGACAGGAAAGGGTTTGGAAACCGTATGCGCCTCCGGACAAAGGAAAACCAAGGAAAGAAAAGGTCATTAATTAAGAATCAAAAGTCAGGTTAGTAATTAATGAATTTAATGTCATGTAATCATCTTATCTTATTAGTATATAGGATTAATTAATTATTTTAAATTTTCCCGTTAGCTTCTTAAGTAGCAGTTAAAAGTAGTTTAGGAGGTTAATAAAATTGGCACTCATCACATTGGCTTAGCCATTTCTTCATTTTATTTAAAATAGATAAGTAAAACACTAAAAAACCATTTGGATTTGATTATCTATCTCAAATGCAAAATACATTCTTGTTGCATTTGTGAACAGTGCACCGCTACATGTAACGGGCACTATTCACACATTCATCTCATTAATATACTATTTATCTCTTCATATCTCTCTTTTTCCAAAATTATCTTACTATTTATCTTTCCATATCTCTCTTTTCTCAAAATTTTCTCCTACTATTTCTCTTTCCACATCTTTTTCTTTTTTCAAAAGTTAAAAAATATAATATTTAGGAAAAGAGAAATGCTCGGGATACTAACTATTTTACTAACAAGGCTTACTAAATTGATGTGTAACTCATTCATTAGAGAAAAAAAAAAAAAATTAATTAAGAGAAATCTAACGAGCTAGTACTAATGAATAAGCTATTGAGGTACACATTAGTTTAGTAAATTTCTGTTTGTAAAAGAGTTAGTACCCCTAATATTTCTTTTAGGAAAAATACAATCCTTATAAAAATAAAATAAAGAAGTAATATTTAAATGATATATATAGAAAAAAACAATAATAATAATAAAATGTATAGTGTTTTTTAAAATTCATTAACTAAATCAAATAAAATGAGTTTTAATTAGTCATTTTACATAAATAAATAAATATATATATATATATATATATATATATAAACCAAAGTAAATGCCGTAAAAGGAAAAAGGTTGGCGTTGAATAAAAAATGACTTCGCGAACCACGATCGAATAAAAGTCATCATTGAATATCTTATCAATTAGATCCACAGACATTGAAGATCTCGATCGATCGGTCCCCTTCTGAAAAATCTGCATGTACATGTGAATGGTCTGAGAGAGTTTGGCTAATTAAAATAAGACATATTTTTAATTTTAAAGATATTAATATAGTAATTTTTTTATATTAAATATCCAAAAAAAAAAAAAAAAAAAAATTGCGCATGATGATAATAAGCTATCGGAACTCATAACAATGACAAACACACAACGACATATGATAGTAAGAATAAAATACGAAAGATCAAAGAAATAAATAATGATAAAATCAAGAAGCAAAAAATTAGAAGTGGTGAAAGAAAATAAAGAAAAAAGATATACAAAAAGAAAGTGGATCAAGCTTTACCATGAAATTTTTAAGATTTTAAATTGTGTAATTTTTTTATTTTTTAAAGAAAATAACAATTTCAAAACACAGGTAATGAAAATGCAATTTTTAAAATGTGAATTTCTCAGCTAATTTTTTAAAATAGATTCCCAAACGAAACATGTTTAAAAACGCACTTTTGGCCGGCATAATCTTCATTAGACTCGTAGAAGTATTTACAGATCTAGTAAATATGTTCCAACTTTACAGCAATGACATTATAAACAATAAATGTTAGAACATCAACTCAAAGATATTGAGTGCAAATCCTTAGCTACAACGTGTGATTTTTCTGATTGTAGAGCAATAAAAAGGTGGATCACCAGATTACTCGCTCGAATTTGCAAGCCCAACCATGTTAAGCATATGGCGATCCTCCTTAAATCTTTCTAACACAGTACCTTTGACAGCATCATGCCTTCTTTGTGCTCCTTTGGGAACAACCCTCCAGCATTCTATCACTTCCGGGCATATTCGACTGGTCTTGGAAAGGCAAGGACTGCCAAATGTGGTACAATTGAATGTGTGCCCCTGATCAAAGCTTGCAGAGAGAAACAGACCAAAGTGATTCGCTTGTCCTCCAAGACCAATGCCATTTGGGATGTCCTCTGAACTGAAATTCACAGCGCACTGCAGATACATGGACACTCAAGATCTTAAGAGTATTATATGATTAGGGAAACAACTAAATGCAATGTAAATCGCCGAGATGCATATAATCACCCAAAAGAAAAAGAAAAAGAAACACTACGATGAAACAAAACATGAATAAAAATTACCAAGAAACACTCAAATGAACTTTGTTTCAGATAATCTAAACATAAAAATTGGGTTCCTTGCATCTCCGCACTTCAACTTGCACTTGCACCTTAGATCGACAGAGAACCAAATCAAAACTTTGTAAGACCTTATAGAATCTAATTTAGTAGTTTGCTCTAAAAATTCCAAGAAATTGATTAAACCTCCTAAGAGATCAACTTAAACCTATGTTGAAAAGTCGGCCTTGTTGGTTGCTCAATGAAAATCAGGATGTTAAGGACCATTGAGTCAAAACCATCAGTTAGCTTCAGACTTCATCGGTTATGTCCTTCCTAGCATATGACAATTGTTGTTGTTACCATGTGCTGAGTTTGAGGAGGACCTATCAAGGCATTTTGTAATAAATAACATGATAATACATATGTACATAGGACAGGTCTACTGCCATAGTTACCTTTAAAGTTTCCATGGCTAATTGCAGTTCATTTCCAACTGAAATAACTTGAGAGCATTCAAAATCTATTTGCAATCACATCCCTGGCCTAGATATAGAACAGTTATAACGGAGAGGAGGATTTCTTCCAAGCTGAACAATATCCTTCCAAGAAAGGAAAGTTCTTTCTTGTTTTCCTAAATTAGTAAAAGAACTTAACAATCAATTAACTTATTGATCTATCAGGAGAGAAAACTATGACAGTTCGGCAAACATAAATCATATCATGCATGAAATATAAAGAGCCAAAGATGAGACTAATACAAGATTTTTCTCTATAAATCACAATCAAAAACCTCCATATCAGAACCATATGAAAACAATAGAAACTTACCCATTGTATATTACTGTTTGCTCCGCTAGGCCTGAATATGGATACCTTTGGATATAGCTGAAAAAGAAAAGACTTCATGTCACCATAGAAATCACTATGCCTGTCCCATCGCTGAGAAGCATAACCTCCATATATGTAACCTTCTTTATCCTTAATAATCAACACAGTTGGCCCATCTTCATTTCTGCAGGTCAATTGAACAATTACCCATTGACTCCTACTTAAAAAATAGTTGCGGCAACCGAGAAACTGAAATAAAAATAGAAATCATTTAGCATTTGTAATTTCTTTAGCAAAAATGAAACCAAAAGAAGGTCAATGCATTAACAGATTATAGAACAAAATCAGTGTCTTTATTAATAAAGAGCTCTTTACTTTATGGATAGCCATTAACGCCATTGTCTACAGGATTTCTTGTCACCAGCAACAACTTGTTATATTAACTAAGGAGGTCCTTGTCAACCTAATAGTTAAATCCGTTAGGACCTCAACAGAAGCTGTTACTACCATTTTGCACAGTACATTCCACAGTCTAAGTATACACAATCAATTTAATGTTTATGAATTAATAAGGAAATGCCAACAAAGGTCAGGAAACCAGCACTAAAAAAACAGTTGGAACAATTTGGTGTATCTAGAAAAAATAAGCACACAACATTAGTTTCGTACTTTTCTAAAACTTCTGAACACCCAGGACTTGACACCAACTTCGAGAACATTTTATGGATAATGCACGCTACATCTAAGCATACTTGATGTTAAGAACCAACATACAATAGTCTACCCACATATTGAGGTCCATAATGTTATCTTGGCATTTATGTATCCGTCAGTTCCCATGACTTCTCAAGTAATCAACATCATGGCCTAATTGATTGTTGCTGCAGAATACCTGAATCCCCCAGACTCATTCTTCTTCTTTAGCACAAATTTAGCATTACCAAGTGCTAATACAAAAAAGACATGATACACTATTCCAATAAATAAAAGAAGAAGAAGCAACAACAGCAGAAATAAGAGGTTTCTGAACCTCTCAAGGGCTAAGAAAAGCAAAATCAGACGAACAGCTTGGTGCAACCATGAACAGCTTTTGAAGAATATATGCTACATGGTTTATCCTACTGAAAAACACATAATTAGCCTCAAACCTAATTTTGGACTCAAAAAACAAAAACAAAAACAAAAACAACCACACACACACACAAAAAAAATATCAACTAGCAAGATATAGGAATAGAATTTGATATCAGCAAATTCACTGAGATCCACATAATTAGCGGATATTTGTATGGGAAAAGCAAGGTACTTACGATATGTTGCCCAAGAATGTATTAAAACTCTGACCATTGTAAGCACTATGATATAAAAGTTTCCATTCCTCCAGCTCTTGCTGTGAAAGGGCTCCTCCTATATGCCAAGCATATTCCTTCCTCAATAACACCATGTTAGGATCAACACTCTCCCAATGCTGTAGATAAGGAACTTGAGATCCCGGCCTCCCTGCATAAAACGGTATCACAAGAAAGAGTGGAAATTTTATTTTTCTAAGATGTCAAAAGAAAGGAAACTCAGAACGGTAAAGTATATATTCTCCTAAGCTAATTTGGAATCCATAATATAGAGAAATGGAAATTATCAGGCCCAACAATTTGCCAGATAAAGTATTAAATGAGCAATTGACAAAAGTAGAGAGTGAACGAGAGATGCTTTACTCAAATACTGATTTAGTAATCTGTAAAAACAGAATCCATATTCATCTAAAGAAAAAGAAATAGAACGCAAGTTACAAGATATCTTAAATTCTTAATCCCTCATAACAACATGTCACATCTGGTGATCCATGTATTCATCTAATTAATAAAAACATCACAACTATTTTGTAAATAGTGGCCTATTTAAAAATTAAATTTAACTATAATTATTAAACTTAAAAGAAACAAAAGCCAGGCACTAGAACAGTGTTTACCATGGTTTATGAAACCCATGACCCAAAGTTCTGGTGTTTGAACATGTAAATAAGCCATTGAAAAGCATTACACCAAACAACTCACTATTTTCCATTAAAAAAATTCAAGCCCATCACATTAACAAAATGCACTCCACTTATCATGTTAAAGGAAATACTATATGTGTGTAAGAGAATAAAACTAAAAGAAACGGGAATCAAGAGGATATAAATGTCTGAAGATAAGCAGAACACCTGGATCAGGTGGCATCAACAAGCTTCCAAGGAACTTCCTGACAGATGGGACAAGAGTACACCAATTTCTGAAATCTTCCAAAGACATACATTTTTCAGCACACCCGTCCACATGCGTTGAGAAAGTTGCAGCATTAAGAAATATGTCCCCAATGCCCTTATGTGAACTTGATCCATGTTCACTGTCTTTCACGAAGAATACAGTCTCATACATTGCAATTAAAACAGCTTCCAGATCAGACCTGACATTAAACTCCCATCATTATACGCATCAACACAACCAACAAAAATGGGCACCAGGCCAGCTATTCTAGAAGTTGTTATATAATTACTTTTAACTTAATGAAAGTAAGCTAACTGCTTATCATGTATGATCAAGCTTAAAAACCTAGAAGCACTTATATTGTCATGATCCAAGAAAAAAGTAAGCCACATATGTATGGAGCTCCCAGATTATCACTTATAAAATCCAGTATCAACTACTAATGAACCAACGCGAAACTTAGCACCCATTTAACACCTTCACAATCAACTCACTCAAAGTGGAACTAACTTTCTATGGTTTCACACACATATGGGGAAAATTGAGACAGCGCAAAGAAACTAGACCTAGAAATAAAAAACAAGCAGAATAAACTCTTACCTCCCCAAAACGCCATCGCCTGATACGTCTATTAAATGGTAAATGAACTCTTCAATCTCATCTTTTGTTCCTTTCTCATAAGTCCCCTGCAATATATAATAAGGCCATTACAAAGTGCTACTTGGAATTTTGATGCTCAATTTTCCAACATATGTGATAGTTTAGAGTACATATTTTCAATTTGCGTCCCAAAAAACAAAGAAATGGAGATTACTTTAGCAATAACGAGGTCTTGAAAGGTGAGGCGTTGATCCTTGCGTTGCTGGGAGACCAAATCGAACATTCGGTCGCCGAGAGGACCGCGGAGTCCGAAATAGGTCTGAGAGAAAATCTATCAAAGATCAGGAACGCTCAAGAGCATAGAAGAATTAGAGAATTGAAGAAGTGAGAGAAGAAGAAGACCTTGAAAACAGAGGGAGAGATGTATTGGCCATTGCTCTGCGATTGGGCAGCCAGTGACGCGAATACGGACCTGAGTTCTTCAAGTTCCTTTTCGGCGAAAGCTCTACAATAAAACCAACGAAATCCAATTCATCAATGAATTCACCATAGTATTGAAGCATGCATATACACAAATGCGTGTATTTGAGGGAGACGCACCTGGAGGCGGAAGCGAAGCGGGGGTCTGCAGGAGGGGACTGAGCGTTGCCCATTGCTTCGCCTTTCAACCGCTTTCTTTCCTGTTCCGGTATATATAGATTTTTTTTTTTTATCAGCTTTTTCTGGAGCTTTTTCTGATTTTTCCCTTGCGTTTTGTCGTATTTCGTATGGCCCACAAACTTTTTACAGAAATTATATAAAACGCTGTCGTTTAGCATTGATCGACCTTGTCTAGAGAGCCCATAAACCTTTGCGGAATAACCCGCAAGCGGCAAGCGCATCGGGCATCGGCAGAACGTTTACCTCAGCCACTGCCATAGCCATCGCAGGTATGCGTCTTCTCTCTTTGAGTTTTGCCGTCTTTACGTTTCTTGCCTTTATAGTCGATTATACTGATATAATGGTTTGTGCGTGGCAATAACTCGGAAACCCAGAAATGAAGCTGAAGGTAGTGTGCAAGAAGGTGTACGATTACATTCGCTACGATCTCAAAGAAATCGCTTTCCCTTCGTCCTTGCCCGATCCCCCTCATATCAAAAAACGTCGTAAACTCACTTGGCATGAGCGATTCTTGGTCTCTTTCTCTCATTCTTCAACTTCTTTTTTCTTTCGGCAAACAATTGGTTAGCCAGTGTTTGACCTTTCGTGCAAATGCATTGAAAACATATGGCATATACCCATTTGCCTATATTGTTATGCTGCTGTGCAGGTCTTGAAGGAAGCCTCTAGGCTTTATGCTGCGAGCTGGGTCCGGGATATCGGTCCGGAGCTTCGGCCAAATGATTATAAGAAGCATGAAGAGAGTGAGAGTGAGAGTGAGGATAAGCCCAGTGGAGCAAAAAGTAAGACTAAAGAGAAAGAACCATCGACGTTGGAAGATCTTGGTAAGAATTTCATTAATTTCTTTCTCATGGTTTTTGTTTTGAGTTCAATGTCGAGTTTTTTGGCCATTCGGGTTTTGTGGCGGTGGCTTCCAAAAAAATTTTTAAGGAAAAAATTTCTTAAGGCCTCGCCCCCCACAACAAGCCACAGCCCCCCGGCGGATATGTGCTCTAAGTCTATGCCTATCACCCCCGGGATATGTGCCTCTAAGTCTAGGCCTATCACCTGCTTGTAGAAAAACCGTATGGACAAGGGGGTTAAGTGCATTTAAACGCGATAATCGGAGCAAAAGCAAAAATGAGTAATCCTCAGAAATTGAGCACTGGGGAAGATCTTTGCACGTCGGCGGTGCTCTATCTTGAGCTCAAACCCTTTAGCCGTCCATTCTAGAGATAAGCACTCTAGATGTCTCTATTTCTCTACCTTCTCATTGCTTTAATAGGATTCGTTTTTGTTGCCTTGTTTGGTTACCGAGAAAATATGACAAAAGAAAATACAATTTTGAGTTCTGAAGTTTATCTGATTCGTTACTTATGTTTTTCTTTTGTAAGTGACCGAGAGTTGGGTGAGAGAAAATTTGATATGACCAAGTTCATAACTTTCATTTTATCAGATTGATATAGTAGCTTACAGGTTTTTATTCTTAGTGAGATTGAAATTCGTGGGGTGCTCTCTTAGACTTTCTAGCTTTTTGTATCTCTTTGTTCGATGTTGATTTATGAATAATTCTCAAATGCAATTGGCATATATCTAATGTTTGAATGTCTTTAGCATCATTAGCTTCTTCACCATAGGTATTTTGAGAAAGAAGAAAGAAAGGAAGAGGTCTTGTTTTTGTTTTAAAAATTTTCTTATGACCAGGTCACGTTTATTGAGTCCTTCAATATGTATTTTTTGATGATTATTATCATTTTCGAAATTCTTTTCATGGGTTTTGGCTGTTGTGGTCTTATCATGTATTCTTCATTAGCACCATGGGCTTTTTCAGCAAGGTTCTGCATTCATTGGCTATGTTCACTTAAATGTGACAAATCTGCATTTTATGAAACAACGTGCCCGATGGCATTGCAAGTTTAGGAAATGAAAATAGTTTAAGGATACTGAAGACATATATGATCATTCTCTAAGTCTAAACACTTTTGATTTTTGATTGTTTCAGTAAAAAGTCAGAGTAAAAGGTTTTTAAAAGTGAAGAATTGCGTGTTACAAGTAGGATATCTAAGAATTCATTGTCTTATAAAATATTTATTTATATTTTAAATTGTTTTTATCATATTTTATATATATATATATATATATATATAATTGAAGTATAGCATATAAAGAGAACAAAAAAACAAATTATTTTGTCATTACATTTAATTTTCCCCCGGCCACCCCCTCAAAAAAAAAACCTAAATCACAAGGAAGTGCTTTTGTTTGGGTTGACTCTTGTAAGTTGACATTGTGTGTGTGTGTGTGTGTGTGTGTTTTTTTTTTTTTCATGAACAAGTTGACATTGTATTTGTGGTTTCTTTCCTGTATGCATCTCTTTTTCTACACAATAAAACCTTTATTAATGTCAAAAAGCACCCTGTAATTACACAAACTTAAGTTCAACAATGATAATGGTAAAAATAGTGATTTTGAGAACTGAGACATTAATTTGCTATTTATTTATTTATTTATTTTAAGTAGATTTCAAGTAATGTTATAAACAAAATGCGTTTTAAGGTAAACACAAGCTTGCAACGTTAAAAACATATTCTTACAGTTGGTTTTCATAATTGAACAGCAACATTTTAAATAACAAATATGTTTAAATGGACATATTGAGTATATACTGCCACCAAAATTGTAGGTTCAGCTTGTTCTGCTATGAGTATAATAATGCAAGACAAACCCCTTTTGTCTTGGTCGATATTCCTTTTTATTCTTTGAATATAAAGTATTTGGACAACGTTCTTGTAATCGATTTTCCTTGAATTTGTAGTTTATTGAGTTGAATTCTCACTGTGCCTCTGTCTTTCACTTGAAAAAATTAACAGCGGTGGCTGCCAGAGGGGGAATGGAGACACTAAGGCCTGCTTTGCAACGGGTGTACATGACAAGAGCTTCTGCCTATAGAGATGGTCTCAAAAGTTTTATACAAGGGTATCAAGAAGGTGTCCAACAGGTCAGGGAGAAGAAGGAGGAATCTAAATCTCAACAAGATGGCAATGCACCCAAAAATTGACCTTGACCTTTCGTAGGATGCAATATATATGTTTTTTCTTCTCCAGTTCATTTCATAGAGTATTCGCGCAACTTGTAGAGCTTTCTACAGCTCAGATTGTAGTGAGCTTCGAGCATGATCTATCCCATTCAAAGGTTTTACCTTATTGTAAAGCAAAACTCGAGAGCTATAGATGTACTGGAAAAATATTTTGTATAGCTGATTTCTTTTCAGATAACTTATCCATTCCCGCTTGACTTAAAAGGTAATTGGTTTTATGATTTGTTTATGTCTCATACTTGTGATGTTTTTGTTTATTTCTGGCCAAATGGAATAGTCATGGCATGAACTTGCTAAAATGTCTGGTATGAGGCTGTGTTCTTTAATACCTGCATGAAGAACAAGCCAAGTAATGCCTGATAAGTGCTACCAACTAAAGTTCCATGGTGGCAGGTTGGGTGCAGAAGGATCTGCTCGTTCAAAACCCTCTGCTGTTTCCAAAGCAAACAGATGCAACCATCACTTGTATGACCAGGTATTTTTTTGTCCTTCTCTTCATCTTCTTTTCATTCCAATTATTGGTTGCTACTTTTGATTGTGAATGAGGATTGGTTGGATTGAAAGTAAGATATCTTGCTTCAGTGAGGATGATTTCTCAACCTTATAGTTATATATTACACGACCTTCCAATACAGCTGTGTAATTCATGTCCTTTATAGTTATGATTAATTTAGAAAGGCTAATGGAGCTTTGGTTATGACATTTGCCTGTATCATAGATAATGACTCGAGTTCTCTAGTTTCTAATTTTGAAAATTAAAATTATGAGTTTTGTTCTTGTGACAAATATGTCCGTTTGTCAGATTTTTCGTTCAATCTTTCCCAAAAAACAAAAAACTTGTTTGTTGTCATATTGTCCACGATAAACCAATGAAAATATGACAAGTGTATTCAGATACATGTAATATTGCCACATAGGCAATTACTCCAAACAAAAAAGGAAAATTATTATTTTTAAATAATAATAATAAGATATGTGAATTCACCCCACTGCCACCCTCCATTCCATATGGGAAAGTGCCAAAGTGGTAGAGAATGGCTCGATCTGCCCCGTAGAGGGGCGATAGAGGTGAATCTCACACAAGGAGCAATGAGGGTGGACATTCACTCACAAAATGTGTGGGGTTGAGAGATCCACCCCTGCACAACTTTGTGGGGAGGGGGGAAGAGGATGGAGCCGGCCGTGAATCTCTAGTTAAGCTACGAGCGAGGGTGGAGTTACCGCCACCACCCATTTGTGGGGGCAAAACCACCATCTATTGGCTCTCTATGTGGGGATAAATCTCCACCCCCTATTTTATTTCTTACTTTTAATTTTTTGTCACGTAATTGCTTACGTGGTAGGCTAACAAGTATTTGAATACACATTGTAATGTTTTCAATTGTCTAATGCGGACAACATGTGAGGTGACAAGTAAAGACTTGACGAAAAATTAGAAACTCAAGTCCTATCCATTATAGAGGTACTACTCAAACATTCAAGATTAAAAACTTGACTCCTTATCTATCACATAGGTACAACTTAACAACCTTTGAGACAATTTCCTTTAAAAAATTAACAGAAAAAAAGGGTCTTTTGAAGAAATACAGTGGAAGGAAAATAAACTAAGGGATAGAAAAAGAACAATTAAAACATTCATAAGGATTTTAATGAAACATAAAACCTTATCAACGAAAATTATAAAGTAAGATACAAAAAGAATGTCCTACTAAAAGGTGTCGAACCAAATTGAATTCCAAATAAATATAAATAAGGTTTTTTTTTTTTTTTTTTTCCCCATATACAATAAGAATTACATGCTATTTTATGGAAATTTTATGACACTTTTTCTATATTTATTAAACTATGCTATGTAAACTAATATCCAAACCATCCAATGTTACATATTCTATGATTTAAATTTCTCTAGATTTCCTAAAATATTACTTGTAATTGTAAAACAGGTAATTCTACGCATACAATTTTTTTTTACTACTTTTGATAGGTGTTACCATGTGATTGGAATCAAAATTTGTAATCATTTAACGCTTCTAACACGCTCCAATCACATATCAACATATGTCTAGTTGTAAAAAAGTTATAAAAAGTTGTATATTTAGCATTTTTTTTAAAAAAAAATTTTCAAATTGAGTAGTTCATGTTTTATTAGCTTATTATACCGCCAAAGATGATACACTAAATTAAGAAAAAAATTAAAAATCTTCTAAAAGTTTTACAAGTAATAAATGTTGAAATAGCAAAATTTAAATTATTTGATTAAAAACAAACAAATAAATATTAAGGAAAAATAATAAAAAAAAAAACCCCTCAAACTATCAGTTGTTTGCAATATAGTCCCCTAATATTCAAAAGGTACTAAAGTAGCTCCCAAACTACTAAAATGTATCAAAAATGTCACTTTATATATATATATATATATATATATATATATATATACCCATATTATTTTAACAAATAAAATAATAAAATAATTGTAAAAAAAAAAAAAAACCAATGGGCCGAATAAATACAAAAAAAAAAAAGGAATAAATAAATAATTAATCACTGTAGTTGGCCTAAATTACAAATTACTTCATGTCATATTAAAGTAAAATCAATGGGCGAATAAAAATAATTTTTAACAAAATTTGACTCTAGGGATTAAATTATTATTTTTTTGAATATCTCAAGAACCGTACCTTTGATTTTACTTTAATACGACATGAATAGTCACTGTAATTGATCTAAATTATTTATTTATTCCAAAAAAAAAAAATTGTATTTATTTGCCCATTGGTTTTTTTTTTTTTTTTTGTATTTTTAAAAAATTGTTTGATTTTTTTACAATTATTTTATTATTTTATTTGTTAAAAGAAGAAGGGTATTATAGAAGTATAAAAAATAAAAAAAAAAATTAATAAGTTGCCTTTTTAATGCTTCACCAAACGGTTAACGGTAATTAGATAACGAGATTAATACGGTTAAATGTAAAAAGGAGATGGATGTGGCAAAAAGAAAGAAAAGAGTAAATACAAGGCGTCAGAAGATACACTACTTGCTCGAAGTAAGGTGGAAATTCCGATCCTCTGAGCATTGCAGTCGCAGGCCACAAACTCCAATTTCCCAAGGCATTTTCACACCGGGGGAAAAGCGACGCCGTTTCTTCCCGACTCGAATGACGGACTGGGACTGCTCCAAGGATTCCTATATACGCCGATTGTGCTGAGCCTCGATCTGTGAGCTCTCTCTCCCACATTTATTTTCCAAATTTCTCGATCCACTTAGTGATTCACTCATCGCTTCATGTCAAATTTTACGTTTATGTATCATTGTGGCTAGGTTCTGTTTGGTTAGTGAGAAATAGTAGTAACAGCTTTGTTGCAAACAAGAAAAATAGTAGTTGTTTTGTTTTAATCAGTGATGCAAAAACCTTGATTAGTGTAAGGGTCCGTTTGGTTGCTCTTTCAAAAGTGCAGTTTAATTAAAAAAAAAAAAAAAGTGCAGTTTGAAAATAGTGATTTCAAAACTGGTGAATGAAAAATTGTGATTCGGCCATTAAAATACCCCTTTGCGAAACCGCCATTTTTCAAACACATCCCCAAACAGGACACTTTCTGCTATTTTATTTAGAAACGCTTTCAGCCTGCAGGGCCAAACAGGCTCTTAGTTTTTGGCGTTTTCTTGTTTCTTGGGAGGTTTAGTTAGTGGCGCATAATAATGTTTAGTCACAGAAAATGGATAACATTTTCGCATTTGTTTGGTAGTCTGTTCTAGAATTGTTCCGTATTTTCGTCTTCGAAATCCCTAAAACGCAGAGCGAAAGCTATCGGCAACTGTTAAATGTAAAAGTTAATTGTATGACAGGTTATGTGAGAGCTGGTTGTGATGTCGAGGCCCTGGGTACTGGTGTGTCTGCTGCTGTTAATTGTTTTTACGTCGCAGTTTGAGTGGAAGCAACAATATGGCAATGAAGCCGAAGCGAGTCCAACCACTTCCCATAAACAGCACTACATATCTGAAAGAGAGGAGTCTGTGAAAGAAAAAGTGAGTTTGAAATTAGATGATGAGTTATTTTACTAATTATTATTATTGCCCAAGTATTTTACTTATTAGTATTATGTACTGTTAACTCTTGGAAATGCATTTTAGATGGTGCTATTTTTTGGTTAGTAATAAGAGTAGAAAATGGAAAACAGTTCTTTAAAACTTTAAATTGGAGCATAGAAAACAGAAACCTCCACTAAAGCAATGTTGCTAAGGTTTTTCATATTGGTACATAGAAGAAAATACAACAGATGCTACTGGATTTTTTTTATTGTTGTGATTGGTGTGACTTTTTGCTTCTTCTTTTTTCTTTTTTTTTTTCTCAAAAGTGACTACTATTTTCTTTATTGAGCTTAAAGCATTGTTGAAGTTTAACCTCTGTCCTAGATTCAGACCTCAATAAACTAACATTTGCTTTCACAAGTTTAGTTTCACAATAGGGTAGGGGCTAGAGAAGGGTAATAGGAACTGCAATCATACACAACTAATCTTCATTTGTTAGTTGTTGTCCATAATAATATCAATTTGGTGATGCAACAAAAAGATAGGACAGAAGGAATCTAACCTCTTTGAGATGATGGTGGACATTAAAGAATAGTTTTGAAAAATTATACCATCTTCGTGTCCTCATATTTTCTTGATGGCCTTTCTAACACAAGCTACACCAGTTGTCATTGATAACAAAGAATATGACTTCTACTATTAGAGGCCTTTAGGGTCATGTCTCATGCAACAATTCTGGTAATTACAAGATTAGTTACGTGAGTCCCAGAAAAGAAATTAGAAAGGTGGTGGGGTTGTCTTGAGGGGACCATGTTTTGGTTATAAGATTTTGAACAATTGACGCAGTTACACTAATCTGCATCATAGTGGAGTTTGCTTATTCATTAATGTGTGAATAGTGCTAAGCAATGTTTGGAAGATTTTTTCCTGGACAGGATGAGGGGTTATTTTGAGGTCTACTTATTGAAGCCTCTTTCTACTACATGGGCCTGGATACACAAATTATTTTTCTAGTTTGCTCAATTTAAGGTCTTTATAGGGCATGATGTCTTCCTCTTATGGCCATGACCAACAATTTTTGGCGTGACCTTATAGTGCATTAAACATAAATTAAATACTCTCTTTGCCAGGGTGGCCGATGGTATTTCTTTTGCATAACAATGTAAATAAGCCAACCTTTTTCATCTTATTTGAAGTTGATATTACCTCAAACTTCCTGTTAAAGCATTCAGTACTAAATCTTTTCTTTTCTTTTTTTTTCTCATCTTGTCCTAACAGTTGAGTGTCTAAAAATCAGCATATTGGTTTTGCTCAGTTTTAATAATACTTTTGTTTCTTCCGTTGGAGATGCTCTATTTTAAATAGCTGGGACTGTCATTTGGGACTACCTAGTCTGAATGAAGCATATTTGTTTTTCCGCTAATCATTTAATGGAGTTTATTTTAAGATCATGAATGAGCATATTTTAGGCGGCGTCAAACGTAACCAATAACTCAGCCGAAAGCCAACCCAGTGCTAAATTGCACCAATATACATGTTTCCCAAATATCGTTTAACATGTAACGTTTTTTATGTCTTTAAACTTAATTGAGTTAGTGGTGAAGTGGTTTATTTTAATTCAACCCGGGTTCAAGGAAAAGTCATGGGCAGCACATGCTCAAGCATGGGCCAACCTGCACATGGCGCAAAACTTGTTTAACAGTCACTCATTAGCTGCATGTGCTGAGGACCAGGTCTTAAGGTTTGGGCTGAGCCAAGAACGGGTTAAGTTCTTTATCCTTCTGGCTGAATTTGGACATTCCTAAGCCACGTGCAACCAGGCCCTTGACAGGCCTATAAGCATGTCTTTGCCAATTTTGTTGTTGTGTTCTGCATCTTCCAATAGATGACTTTTACATTCCTTTTTTTCCCCCCATTATCTGGAATGAGTTGATAGATTAACTGAAGGTGTTCATGACACTAAAAATTAGTCAAACTTAAGTGTGGCTGGTCTAGGTAAGGTGCGGCCTTAGTAGTTTATTAGGATGGTCAGATAAGACTGGTTAACATTTGTCACTTTAAATACCTCGAGCCACGTTTGAAATTGGGCATTTGATGATTTTATTCTTGGCCTGCACAGCATTATTGGTGAAAGCAATCTATTGGTTTTTAACATGTTTTTAAATGCATAATGATTCTTGCGTGAGAACTCTCAAACAATCAAGTTACAGAAACGGCTCCTATAAAAACGTTTTGGCTAGCCTTCATTCTCCCATCATTGATCCCCTTTAAAATAGTCATCAACCTCATTACTGGTCAGTCAAAAAGAATTTCAAAGATTCCTAATCACCTCTTTACCCTTGTCATCTAGTTGGTCACTTCACCTTCATTCTCCAATCTTGCAACTATAATCTGCATTTCATAGCCTATCAAAAACATGAAAAATATGTCTTTGATATCAAATTAACAAATTCGTTATGGAAATGTATTTGCAACCCTCCTCTCCTATTTGTGCCAATCTTCTTGGCATTGGCTAAAGATTTTTGGTACTCATCCGACATCCTCAATTCTTCATTTTAGGGTAGTGTTGTGAGCTTGATATACATTGTTGGCTCACTTCCTGGAACTCAAGCCTTTGGGATTAATGATACTAAAATGGTATAAAGGCCTTAATTTGACTAATAGGTCTTGTGAATGAATCTTGGGAACCTCCATATGTTTCCCCTTTTTTTCGGTTCTTTGTTTTTGCTTTGGCTCTACATGTGCAAGGCCAGTATAACGACCCAAGGAAAAACACTAGCTACGTCTGTGCTATCACCCCAAAAAGACTAGTCAATTTGGAGTTTCCCTAGAATTCATTATAAAGTCCAGTTTCACCTAATAACTAGACAATGTAGGACTTAGCACCCATGACTATCTTTATAAACCATTCACTCAATATAGGTTTCTTCTCATCTTCCCAATATGGGACCGGGGTGTTACAAACTCCCCCTCTTAAATTATTGACATCCTTGTCAAAGCTACGTCATGCAGTGTTCCAATACCACATGACCTGATGTTACTAGATGGAACTGCGCTTTATAATGAATTTTAGGGAAGCTCAAAATTGACTAGTTCTTTTGGGATGATAGCGCAGATGTGGCTAGTGCTTTTCCTTGGGTCGTTACAAATGGTATCAGAGCCACCTAGTAACGCTAGGTCATGTGGTACTGGAGCACTACATGACGTGGCCCTAACGAGGATGTCAGGAATTTAAGAGGGAGAGTTTGTAACACCACAGTCCCATATTGAGAAGATGAGAAGAAACCCACATAGAGATGGTGGTTTATAAAGATAGTCATGAGTGCTAAGTCTTACATTGCCTAGTTATTAAGTGAAACTGAGTTTTATAATGAATTCTAAGGAAGCTTCAAATTGACTAGTCCTTTTGGGGTAATAGCGCAAATGTGGCTAGTGCTTTTCCCTGGGTCATTACAGTTTGTGGGCTTCTTCTCATCTTCCTAATATAGGACCGAGGTGTTACAAACTCTCCTCTTAAATTCTTGATGTCCTTGTCAAGGCCACGTCATGCAGTGCTCCAGTACCACATGAACTAGCGTTACTAGGTGGCTCTGATGCCATTTATAACAACTCAGGAAAAAGTGCTAGCATCATCTGCGCTATCACCCCAAAAGGACTAGTCAATTTTGAGCTTCCCTAGAATTCATTATAAAGCTCAGTTTCACCTAGTAACTCGGCAATATAGAACTTAGCACTCATGACTATCTTTATAAATCACCCACTCTATGTGGGCTTCTTCTCATCTTCCCAATATAGGACTGAGGTGTTATAGCCAATATTTGGTTCAATATTATTGGTCTAGCCTGCAAGTGAGGGGGGTGTTAAAGTTAGTGTTGCGATGTCTAATATACATTGTTGGCCCACTGCCCGACAGCGTAAGCTTTTGCCACTAATGGTAACTGATGATTTATCTATCCCATTTCCTGTATTGTGGTTTTTTTTGGTCAACTAGGAGGCTTCCCTGTGCTCTCTTCCTATAAATGGCAACAATAAGTTGCATTGCTTCCCTAAAAGCCCCAAACCCTTCAAATGATGTTCGGAATGTCAATTCACTCCTTAATTCTTCTGGAACACTCCTTGGAATATTAGTTCTATATTCTTCCTTTTCATTCACCATTAGTCCTGCTTTAACTGATCTCAAGTACTTTTGACCTTGTTCCTACTTAGTCCTTGCACCATATAGTATTGCAGTCAATTAAATTTGCATATTTAACACAAGCTCTGTAGGACTGCCGTCCCTTATGCATTTAAGCAAATCTAATATTGTTGAATCTGGTGTAAGACACGGAAAAGTGTGTTTGAGATAAGAGAGTAAGCAAAAATGGCATTCATAAGAGGATAGCCAGTCTTTGTTGAATGCTATGTCATTGGAATCAGTATTTTCCTGTTACTTCTCGATCAGCAAAGTTTTACTGAACTTTCTATGCAATTGTAACTTGAGATATGATAATGTTTCTTGTCATTCATTGTGAAAGAAGCATAATGTTATCTAACTGTTTTTATATTTTAAATAGTTCCAGACGATTCCCTCCACTATAATACCTCCTGATATTATCTGAAGGCCTTATTACTATTGGAACTTTAATTAGAATCCCTTCCATACTTGTTTCTATAAAACTTTTATTCTGGAAGGCCCTCAGGCTTTATGAAAATGTTTTTAACTTTTAGCATGGACTGTTCCTCGCACTTTTAACTTTCGGTTCCTTTTCAGCCAATCTCTGTCTCATAAGAATCAGGCGTGTATATATTGGATATAACTCTTGAAACATACACCTCCACTTGAGTGCACAAGTCCATATAACATGGTCGCTTAACTTACAACTTTGTTGTAAATTCATAGTTTGGTATTGCTTCTGCTTTCATGCCTTAATCAGTGTTTCAAGGTTTGAGTCAATTCAGCTGCTTCATACTAGCTGAAACAGAAGTTTGTAATTGAATAAAATTTTGTCTACTTAAATCTCAACCTGTCGGACGAAAAGTAGAAAGCATTTAAGTATTTATTTTTCTTTTAATTTCCTGGTTTTTGTGGAAGGCAAATGCATGGGGTGATTCAGAATTTCTAGTGGTATTGGAATCTCAATCGGACCTTCTTCTTGTTTAATACTTCTATCTCATTAAAAATAAACAAAAATATCCATATGAACTTTTTAACCCTCGAGAACAATTGAAATTTATTTTTGTACTGTGTCTAATGTATTTATGCATATCTACTGCATTTCATGTAATCCTTCGAAAGTTCTATCCCAATCTTTCCAATTGCATGAACTTTTCTTTTTCTACAATGTGATATTGATATCATATTATATCAGAAGGTTCCATATATGATAATTTTTTTTTCGTATATTAATCTGGGTTGTATTCAGTATTTAGTTGGACTAAATTGCTGGAGTTGAAAGTTCCAACCTGATTGTCAAGATGGCATCTTAGAGTGCTACTAGGGTTTTAGTTTTCTTATTGGCTATCAATTTTACTGCAGATTATCCTCTCCCAAGAGAAGAATATTCAGAAACTTAATGAGCTCGTGCAGAGTCTTCGGGAACAGTTGCAACAATGCAGGGGTGAAAGTGACATTTCCAATGGCACAGCAACCTCTTTGACTGAACTTCTAACTGAGCTTGAGCGTCATCCAATATTGGAGGACTAGTTATGGGTCAGACGTGTTAAATCAATATTTTAATATTTTGAAGTAAGAAAACCTTGTTTCCTTTCTACGCTGTCTTGCTTCATTGTAAGGTTCTATCAACATTGTTACAATTGTAAGTCAATCCACAACATTAAATCCACATTTTCTGTTGTCAATACTACATTATTATTATTAAAGTCTGCATGTTATGCGCTTTACTCCATTGTAGTTGTGCTCTATGTAGTACTGCCCAATCTTATAGTGACGTAGTGGTTGGAAATCTAGGTAGCATTGGCTAGTAGATACTATGGTTGTTTGGGCAGAAACAAAAGTTCAATACATTCTTTTAATGGTAAATGGTAATTGAGTACTAGCAACTAGTATAGTGAACAAAAAGATTATTAAGAAGAACTCCCTTATCAAGCCATCACAATCACAAACTGAATTAGTAGTTTCAACCATATATGATTAAACCCCAGTAAATGAAGAATGTTGCTCATTGTTCCTGGAAAATCAGTTCTCCGAATGCTTTTACAAAATTCTGACATGAACTAACACCTTAATCAGATCCCGGAGCCTTTTACTTATGCTATCTCCCATTCAAGTTTGAGCATTAAATTCAAATTTCACAAAGGATGTTGTCATTTAGGAGCCTAAATGCTGATTATTTGTCTTATTTCTTTTAGCATTTTGTGTGGACTATCATGAGCTTCCTTTGTTTGTGTTACACATTTAGTGCTCTTCGAGTTTCGTCTGTTGTAATAATAGAACTCCTGAAAGAACCGAATCTGCAAGTGGCTGAAAATTTTTGGTTAGTTTGATTATGTGAAGGTAAACCAAGATGCTTCAATCACTGGCGCAATTATTACTTGAAGTTCTTCAGAGTCTTCATTGAGGGTAAGAACCTTATCAAGATGCCAGTTGAAAATTAATCTTCAGGAAATTTAGAACTTCTACATTTATGGAAAGTGTTGATTCCTGTTAGTTTGTTGTTGTAGGATCCAAGATTTTTATGTCATTTATATTTGCTGTTTCGTTTATGTCATCATCTTGGTAACAAACATGAATAAATAAGGGTAGCCTCACCTGCCGACATACCATCTTTTAGCTTACAATCTATTATAGTATGCAAAAGCATTTAGTTGGAATGGTTATCATGTTACCATTTTAGGAAACCTCGTGATTCACAAGACTGTCCTGCCTCTCCTGCCCACCTCCTTTTGTCTTTCCTTAAAACAAAAGAATTAATGTCAATTATCATACCATGCGATCTTGTTGCAGTGCAAATACATAGGAGTGGGGCCTTTTGTACTGGTATGTCACGTATGTGTATTATTGTTTGTATTCGAACTGAATAATGACACATGGGATAGAAACCTTGTACTGCTAAATGCCCAGGAAAAATAAAAAATAAAAAAAGCCCCTTGTACTGTTAATGGGAAGCTCAGGCCATTTTCATCTCTGGTGTAATAAGGAATTTTATTTTTATTTTTATTTTTTCCTGTTGTAATGTAACATGGAATTTTTCGTACAATATCTAGTTTTTTTATTTATATTATTGACATTTTTTTTTTCATTTTTGTCGGTTAATCATGATAGAACCTATTAGGTTTTTGTTTTTGTATTATCTGCAATCAAATTTAAGTCAACAATGGAATTGTATCATACATATTTGTAAGAACAGAACCAAAACTTTTCATTGGGAGGCTAAGTATGAATAAGGAGTCAAGCTTAATTTGGTCCATATATATAATAATATATATAACCTCCGTTAATTCCATCCCTAGCAGTTGTGTAGGTGGGTGGTGACAAAATAAATTGAGTATGATTGTTGATGCAATTTTTTGGATGGCCGGGGTGGCGATGGGCAACAAAATAAAGAAATCATCGCCAAAGACATTTGAAGTGAAAAAAAGATAATAAACTAGGGTTTGGGGGAGATCCTTAGTCCCTTTTGACCTGGTGCTATGCTATAGAATCTAGCTGAAATACTATGATAAAGAGATATTGAGATCGTATCTCTTCATCATAGATTTTTTCTAGAACCAGCAACATAAACATAAATACTATAGATAATGAACACCATTAGGGTAAGAAAGAATCCAATTAGGGCTTGAAACATTCAGACAAATTTTTGCTCAATAATTTTCCTATTCATATCTATGCTCATTAACACTATTTCTGCTACTAAATGAAAATGACGACTACTGCCAACTAGATATAGAAATAGAATGGGATCATCACTTAAGCCTCAAGCTTCAATCCCTTATTGTTCTCTCAAATGCCTTCTAGAGGCAGAAAACACATAATTTAGCCGCCTTTATGTAGTCAATTTTCCTCGACCCATTTGTTATTTCTTTTTAAAGATAAGGATTCTAATAATTTGTTGTTCAAATTACTCGGTTGCACATGTGAAAGAGCTTGCATGAGACTCATCTGCCGGAATAGGTGGTTAGACGGTCCAAAATTTATTTGGGCAAGTGGGTCTCATGTGGGTTTTCTCGCAAAATGTTACCCAAATTACTCAAATTGTTAGAGATCTCAATCCATATGGTACTTTCTTTTATTTTTGTTTGAAAAAAGTGTTATGATGTGATATAAATGTGAAAGTAATTTTGAGTGTTTTGTGTTTGAAATTGTTTGTTAATATTTTTGTTTTGAAAAATAAAAACAAAAGGGACAAGAAAAAAGTTTTACCAAACAAAGCATGACTTTTCTAGATCGTGCTTTATATTATATTCTTCTGACGACAATTTTTCTCCAAGTGTGTATTCTTTCAATTTAGTTTATAAAATTGTTATATGTCATTTTGAACATGTAAAAAAATTTAATAAAATTTTCTCAAACTCAATTATTGTTATTAAAAAAAAAAAAGGAGAAAAAAACTGACCCCAGATGGTCTTTTTCTTTTTTTTTTTCTTTTTCCCAAAGAGTATAAAGATATGAGTAGTGATAATCATAACATCAGCGTAAGTAAACAGTCACTCATGCTGGTGTATTCTATAATATTACTGTCCAAATTTTTTTTAATAATATAATAATATTATAATACACCAACGTGGTGTATTTTATAACATTTATTTTTTAGTATTACTGTTCAATTTTTTTTTTTTAATAATATAATAATATTATTATAATACACCAGCGTGAGTGACTGTTCACTCACGCTGGTGTATTTTATAAGATTATTTTTTTAATATTACTGTTCAAACTTTTTTAATACTATAATACATTAGTGTGAGTGAACAATCACTAACGCTGGTGTATTATAATATTATTATATTATTGTTCAAAAATTTTTTAATAATATAATAATATTATAATATACCAGCGTGAATAAATGTTCACCGAATATCCTTACTCATAAAGATATAGATACATTTGATCTCCTTTTGGTACTCTTTCTGGAACTTGATCGAGCACCTTCCAAAGTTGTGTTGGCTTACATCAAACATAAATTGTAGTCTCACCCACCCCATTTTTTGAGCCCACAACAGAGTTACTTATTGATTCGGAGTGCAATTATATGAGCAGTTAGCAGTTTATTGAGAGAAGAAGACGTGTGCAATCAAAAACTAAATGCAATTCTCAAGGAAAGTTGGGTAAAGTGGGTTACTTTCATACCCAACTTCCTTAATGCTTTGAAAACGACAATTCGCGGCCGCTAATCTGTTGCCGTCGATCTTTATATCACACACTAATTGGGGGATCATTTATGGCTCTTCTAACTTTTCATTCATATGTACTTGTAAATTTAATACAACTGTCTAATGAGTAATGGCATTTCACTTCAAGCCAAAGTAACTAATCAATCACCTTTGCAAATTGCAACCACACATGCCAATATGCCATGCCTTTATGTATCTTTTTTTCCACTGTTTCAAGTCTCTCAACACGTGTCAAAAAAGCAAACAAAAAAGTCGGCAGGTTTGCAGTAGTTATACGGCCATCATAATAAGTTAGAGATGAGTAAACAGACATTCCAACTGAATTCAGGTAGCCGTCAGATTTGCGATAATTGTACGGCCATCACAATAAGTTAGAGATGGGTAAACGGGCATCCCAACTGAATTCAGGTAATCGCCACTCCTCTTTTTCATCAAAAGTTGCCATAGGGATGCTCTCTATTTAAATTTTCTCAAAATAAGCATGTACGCTCAATAGAAAATATTTTATCAAATGTCAACTCTACTAGAAATACTATTAAAACACTTCTCACAAAACAATTTTTCAAACCAAAAGCAAAAAATTCTTACACAAACACACTAACAAAAAATTTTAAAATATTAATTAAATAATTACAATGACCATTTTCCTATCAACTTTTTTTTTCACTTTTTTTTTCAGATAAATATAGATTTAACATTGCATTACAACGCCATAAGTTACGTATGTGTTGGGCCTCACTTATTGATGGTGAATATTATAATATTAATTAAATAATTAAATTTTACCATTTCCTATTGGCTAAGAATTGATTTAACAAACATAGCCCAAATTATTGTTATTCCATGTTTTTTTTTTTTTTTTTTACATGTAATTTTGTATTACTAAATAATGCACATGTATTACAGCAAAGAAAAGCCGTAGTCATAGGCCATGGGCTTAATCAAATTCAAGTGAAAGCCCACGACATGGCTGTAAAAACCCTCTCACATCGTGATTAATTGCAGAATGAGCATGGGCCTCGGGCTATAGTGTCAGCCTGTCGGGGAACAGAAAGTGCTATATACCTATATGGACCCAAAAACAATAAGTCATAAAAAAAAAAATTAGGGAAACTTT
This sequence comes from Corylus avellana, assembly GCF_965113065.1. NCBI lineage: Eukaryota > Viridiplantae > Streptophyta > Magnoliopsida > Fagales > Betulaceae > Corylus > Corylus avellana. Next base: position 2,445,230 of record NC_142499.1, read on the forward strand.
ATTTATCCTCTCCTAAACTTTCGCGCTTTTTGCAGACACCTCCTATTGTTCAAAAACTCTCACTTTGATGTATCAAATTTTTATTTTCTTTCACTTTGCCCCTTCCGTTAGGATTTTGCAGTTAAATCAAACGGTCAAATGAGTAAAAGTCTTTTATACCCCTAAATTTTTTTAAAATTCCAAATTTACCCTTATTTATAAATAAAAAATTAGTAAAAACTTCACTTATCTCTCCTGAACTTATGCGTCTTTTGCAAAAACCCCCACATTCTTTAAAGTCTTTCACTTTGGTGTATCGAACTTTCGTTTCGTTCCAAATATCTTCTACCATTAGATATTGTAGTTAAATCAAACGGTAGAATGAATAAAAGACCTTTATACCCCTAAAAATTTTTAAATTTTCAAATTTATCCTTATTTATAAATAAAAAATTATTATTATAATTATTATATTATAAAAAATAAAAAATAAAAAAAATAAAATAAAAACGTAACCCACACTTGTGACCCTCTAATGGGTCACTTGGTGACCTACCGAGGTCTTTTAAACTGTTAAAATGCAGTGTTGCACTATTTCGTGAAAGTGTAAGGAGCGGATAGAACACCGATGAACCCACGGGTCAAGAGTTTTTTTTAATAAAAATAAGAGCATTTTAGGAATTTCATACTCCTACGTTAGGATTTAACAAAAAATCATAATGGAATGTGGTAACTGAAACGAAACAAAAGTTCGATACACCAAAGTGAAAGACTTTGAAGACTGAAGGGTGTTTACAAAAAGTGCGTAAGTTCAAGAAGGGTAAGTGAAGTTTCTTCAAATCTTATAATTATTATATTAAAAAAAAGTAAGGGCAAGATTGAAATTTCACACCCCTCCGTTAGGATTTCACAGAAAATCCTAATGGAAGGGAAAAAGTGGAAGGAAACGAAAGTTGGATACATTAAAGTGAGCTTTTGAACAATGGGGGAGTGTCTGCAAAAAGCGCGAAAGTTTGTAGAGGTAAGTAAAGTTTCCCTAAAAAAATCCAACAAAAAAAAAAAAAAAACACAAACCCACCAAAAATATTTACTAGTACAAAGTATGTACGTTACAACCCCAATGGTTGACCTATTTACTAGTACAAAATATGCACGTCCAAAGGGTTGGCATAGTGGTGGAGGTTTGCCGCTTATAGGAATATTACATTTTGAGGTTTCGAGTTCGAAACTTTTTAGGGCCAGTCACTCAGGCAAGGCCTGCGACTCAATGTCCGTGCTTTGAGCAGTGCGGAGTATTGGACTAGGGATTAATCTGGTGAATCCGAACCAACTGACACGCAAAGTGGGGCGGAATCAGGGTACTGCCTGGAGTATAAGTAAAATCAGGATCACCCTCATAAAAAATAAAAGGAGAGAATACACTTTATCTCCCTGAACTATCCACTCATTTGCACTTTAACCCTAATATTTAAAAAGTGACATTTTACCCCTCCAAAGTATTTGACATTGAAACTTGATATTCATGAAGTACACTTTACTACCCTGAAATATTTTGAATTGACACTTTATCCCCCCCCCCGCGCGCGCGCGCGTGCGAAGTAACTAAGTTTTGAGGGTAAGGTGTTAACTTAAGGGGTAAAATGTACTTCATTGGGTCAAGTGTCAATATTAGATACTTTGAGGGGGTAAAGTGTCACTACATTGAGGTTAAAAGTATAAATGGGTGAATATTTCAAGAGGGTAAACTGTATTTTCTCCAAAATAAAAATAAAAATTTTACATTACATTACAGGTGTTTGGGACATGGTTGAAGTTGAAGAGCCTCCTGTAGTCCTGTGGAGGGAATCTGAAGCATAAATAAGTATTGGTGCAAGCAGTGTTGATGGCAGGAAAAGATGGGTCGGCTTTAAAACCTCCTTTTGAAAGTGGCAGTGGGTGTGTGGGTTGATTTTACCAAAAGAAAAAGAAAATGGAATATATAGTCTATAGAACGAGCAGCAGAGGAAACTTGAATTTGAATTGAATTGCCTGAGAGGGGTTTGGTTGGCACATGAAATGGATCCGTCCATCATGTTTTCAATGCTTCTCTGCTTGCAGATGCTAATCTGTATCTAGCCAACTAAATGCTTTGCATGCGTGCATTTAAAGGGCTCTGAATTCTCGTTTCATTGATGGAGTATAAATAAATTATTTCATTCTACGGCTTGCTTGGTTGATAGTATATAAATTCTTTTATAAATGCTAGAATCATCATCATCACCGTCATCGTGATCACACACACACACACACACACACATATATATATATATATATATATACCTGGATTCCTTTTGACTTTCTTCTCAATTTAAATTTATTGCTAAGTGTTATTGCTACAAACCTGACTATGGTTTGGGGGATTATATTTTTTTTATTATAAATTTATGTGACAGTTCAAACTTCAAACGAGAGTATCACAATATGGGTAAAGAAGTTGAGCAATAAAATTTGATATATAATATTTAATTATTTAATAGTTGACGTGGTAAGTGCACGTGAACTACCGTACTATTTTTTGACACATAAAGTTTGGAATGTGACTCGAATTAATTGTAGAATATCTCTCTTTTAAGCATTTGCTATGTATTTTTGATAAAAATTGTTGGGTTATGATTTGGCACATTCGGTTTGCCTGTAAAATTATTGAAAATGAGCACCTCAACATGTTCAGAAACAGACTCTACAAGGCCATGTCCGGACCCAGTTTCCAGAGAATACCTGTTGAAGGACCTGTCCAGACCGCCAGAAGAAGGGTCCGGACACAGAAACCAGCAAGGCTGTTCTAAAGAGCAGGTTCGGACAGCCAGAAGCAGGGTCCAGACCTGATTTCCAGAAACTATTATTTGATGGGGAGGTCCGGACCGCCAGAAGCTGGGTCCGGACCCCATTTCCAGAAAGCCTCGATCTTTATGAGATGTCCGGACACAAGTGTTGGAGGTCCGGACATCGCTAGGTTTCGCATATGTAACCCTAGCCATGTCCGGACCCAGATTAGCCCTGTCCAGACATGGCTGCTTTATTTTGTTTTATTTTCTATTTAAGCTAACCTATTTTGCCATTTACAAGTACGTATTTTGGAGAGCAAAATCAAAGAGCTTAGAAAGAGATATTGTTCTAGCTTATTTGAGAAGGGATTAAATATGTGAAGCCAATCGGAGTTCCGATGAAAGGAAATCTTTTAGAAGAATTGTGCCAGATGTTCTGAAAAGGGCTACTGAGGTAGAAGTCAAGTAGGTCGCTTGTCGTGTACAAGGAAGAGTAAATTGCAAAGGTTTTGTAATTCTTCTTGTATTCCTTATTCTTCTTATAGTGGATTGATTTCTTGGGTTTAGCTGCTCCGGTGAGATTTTACATTTAGAGAGTTCTCTAAATGGTTTTTTCTTCGTAACCAAATATCTGTGTTCTTAATTGCTTATTTCATATCTATATTTGGTTGATCTTTTAACTGCTAGGTTAGATCTTTTTCTGGATAATTTATGTGAAACACCTAGACATTTGGATAGGTGTTGTTTGGAGTCGTTTTAGAATTTTCAAAAACAATCTCTATATATATGTATAGAACCTTATATTCAAAGCATAAGGGTTCATTTTAGAAAAGAAATAGCACATCTAGTAGAATTCCAACAGAAAACTCTCTGAGATTTGAGATGTCATTGATGTTAGTTGTGTGCTTTATAAAGTAGAAGCGAAGTGATAATGCAGGTAATTTTTTAGATTATTTTACAATTAGTTCAAAGTTTATAAGACAAACTCAAACTCTGCTCCCGGAAATATAAAAAATATATTTAAACAACACCATACACCTGTCTTCACTAGTTAACGTATTTTAAGTAACTTTTTATGTCAGTTACTTAAAATAAAATAAGATAAAAGTCACTTAAAGCACGACAGCCAGCGTAAAATGAGTGTAAAAAATACCATTACTCTATTTAAACTAATAATTTTTTTTTTTTTCTAAGCAATACATTCAAGGGTTAATGAATTCAGTTGATAAGTAAAATTATAATTATATACCTTGACCTTAAGGGACTTTAAGGGATTAAGAGACTGCCTTCCTTCCATGGCAAAATTATACCTTTCAACGGCTTGGTTGGTTGATAGTATAGTAAATGATTGCCCGAGGTGTTGTCAAGTGTGGGTGGGTGGGGGGTGGGGGGCGGGGGGCAAGGGGATAAAGGCAAAATCAAGATTTTAAATGTTCTTACTAGTTTCGGGCCCAAGCTCAGCCTGGCCCCAGTCCTATACTTGAGGTACACGCACGAAGGAGGAGGTGGTGAATGGTTGCGGCAGCTTGCAATGAAGGAGGAGACGCGCGTGGGTGGTGGAAGTCGTGGGTTTTAATAAATATAAAATCTAATAACCCAAATAAAAGAATTTGATTATTGAAGACAGCATTTATGAGCAAAAGTAAATAGGGCAACGACCTACCTAGGCAACCTGGTTAAGGTTGTGAACCGGAATCTTTTTTTTTTTTTTTTTAAACCCAAGACAGAGAAGCGGGGTTAGAGCCAAAACTTCGTTTTGGCATTGGTATGTTACTGTAACAACAAAAATTAATTGATGTAAAAAAAAATAAGAATGTTCGGTATTGAAAATTATAAAATGAAGAAAAATAAAATGTTCTGTAGTTTTTTTTTTTTTTTTTTATTTGAGTAGTAATAAAAAATGATTAATATAATGTAAAAAATAAAAATGTTAAAAGTTGAATTTTTTTTTTGATGAATAGTAATTGGCTGTTGGTAAACGGTGTCATTACGATAAAACAACACCTTACCTGCGACAAAGCCAAACAGTTCAAAAAAATGTAAAATAGTGGAAGGTGATAAAGAGGATGAGCTTTTGAAAAATATTAATGGAACAAGTCGTTGAAGATGTGAAGAAAAAGAAAAAAATCATTTCTCTTCTCGCACGCCGCTAGATGGGAATTAACAATAATATTAATCTGTTTCATCAGATTTCCAAAATATAAAATAAGAGACTCATGAACAACTTGGTTTGTGGCAAATTCAGATCATATATGTCAATGCCTATAATTGCAAAAATTTGAAAATTCCAAGTCTCCCTTTTGGAAATTGATAGACACCGATGAGGATCTAAAATCACTTCCACCCAAGTAGAAGTAGAAAAGTTTTCAAAATTCTCTGTACTTACAGGCCACTCCAAATAATTCTAGGAACAAAACCATCACCTAGGAAGCTTCGTTTAAGGTATGTGTACTATATATATATTCTTTTTCTTTTTTAAGTAAAAAGGGGGTGTACACAACTTATGACCCATGAATTTTTACTTTTTAACCGTTGTCAGAACCCATAATTTATGTGTACAACTTATATAAGTTTGGTAGTAATTAATGACCTTTATTATTATTATTATTATTATTATTATTATTTTTTAACAAACTTTGCATTCAAGAACAAACCAGAAAGCAAAACTATAATGGAGAGGGAGGTGGAATACAGTCTAAGCAAAACAGTCTAAGCAAAACTCTTGCCACAGCCCAATATACCACATGATGGGCGTAAAAGTTTGCACTTCTGTTAATTTTCCTAGCCTTCCAATACAGCTGAGACTAAAAAAAAAAAAATCAGAGATAACTTTCTCAATTTGCCAATCCTCGGAAATAGAGAAAAATTGCAAAGCTGAAATTACTAGTAAAGAGTCTCCCAAGAGAGAGATAACTTAATGACCTTTATTATTTCCACAAAAAAATTACTAATGATTTAAGTAGTACATAATTTTGAATTTTGATGAGTTGTTCAACCTTTAGTTTAGACATGTGATTCTCATGTGAGCTCTCACATATTGCCGGAGATCATTATCTTTCCTCTGGTGAGCAAGGAGTTGGAGAAGAATAATGCTAAAAACGAAACATTTATTTTATTCTATTAATGTAGTCATATTAATCATACGTTGTTTAAAAAAAAAAAAAATTACAGTTTGGGGGTTTCGATATAATTTTTTTTTATAATTATTTGTACCGCTTTCTTTAGGAGTATGTATATAGTAAGGTACTTGGGTCAGTGACGGAGGGAGGGAGGACCGGGGTAGGCTCCCCCCCCCCCCCCCCCGGCGTTTCCAAAATAAGGGGAAAAAAATTATAAGTTAAAAAAATTATTAAAAAAAAAAATGTAAGGTTTTAATTTTAGTAATTTGAGCCCCAAAAATATATATATGTAGGCCTTTTTTAAAATTTGTTGGCCCTATCCAATAAAAAAATTTGGCCCTATTCTTAAAAAATAAATAAAAATTGGCCATACCCATTAAGTTTTTTTTTTTTTTTTTTTTTTGCCCTTACTTTTAAATGCCCACTTTTTTGGCCCATACATGGTAGTCTTTAGTTCATACAAAAATAATCAAAATATTTTTTTTTAATAAAAAAATTATAAAGAACCAAAAAATTAAATAATAATAATAATAATAATAATAAATATATAAATAAATTTAGCTTGCCCTTTTTAGCTTGCCCTTCCCATAAAATTTCCTAGTTCTGTTCTTGGTGAATGTTGATCTCAAACATATTGATTTAAAAGGGAAACAAAACTTTGTTGATTCCAAAAGAACACCAACAAATTTAAAATAGAGAATCACGATATAATTTAGCTCACGAAAAGTTGTCTCATGACAACTACAATGTTATAATTTTTAAAAATAAAAATAATAAAATAATAAATAATAAATAAAAAAAACCTAATGAAGTTCTGAAGAAACAAAATTACTAGAGACCAATGTCTAAAATTAAAATTTACCCCCTTTTTCTTTTTGCTTATTTTGCTTTTGTTACAAGCTTAAGCTCCACTGCTGCGCCGAGTGTGTCATCCATCATTTATGTCGTGTCTTTTTTTGGGGTTGATGAGGTTCTCAGATCAGACTGTTCAAAGCTCGATCTACGCCTCTCTGTCAGGCCCACCTTGACATGCACTACTCCACCATGCGCACTTCCAACGACACCTGTCACTTCTGATTCCGGCAACCTTGTGACGGATTATGACTCGCACGCACCTGCGCATGGTTTTTTCGCTATCTGGCTATAATCATCCTGCAGCCTTCCTCTTGTGGTGTTTTGTGGGCTTTTGTGCCTTTTTTTTTTTTTTTGGCGAATAACAAGTCAAAACAAAACCATCTTGTTCAGCTTTTATGTTTTTCTTGTATGTTCTGGTCCTGGCCTGTTGGGTTGAGGATGTGAATAATTTTCTGGCTTGCAAGTCGAGGGGGATGAGTCTCGGCAGGAGAATGTTACTACCTATGTATCGGAATGAGTCTGTTTAAAACAGACATGTTGTTACAACTGAAGATTAATCATGGGTTAAAAGATTTTGATGTCATAGATAGGTCTTGAATGTCAGATTGTTAGGTATATATCTATGACTTGTAATCTTATAGTTTCGGGTATAATTATTTCAAAATTTTTGCTATGTGATGTAAGAGTTTTATGCTCGTGATCTTTCATTAATTGACTGGAATGGAATGATTTTTTCTTTAAAAAAAATTTTAAAAAAAAATCAAAATTTACAAACGATTGTTCAATAAAATAACAACAAAATTAGAATGGATACAAAATCAGCTACATTCGGGAAACAAGAATCAATTCTACTTGAAAACAAATTCAGTCGTCTTGGAAAAGAAAATCGAACCCACGTGGCCAGTTGTCATGCCTTAAATTTCCGATGATTTTGTACTATCATGTAATCTTCTATTTGAGAACCGTACTTTTTAAACATCTTTGCTAGGGTTTCTTTTTTTTTTACCGTCAAAGTGAGGACTGAGGAATGAGATTTGAGACCCATGTGTGAAGGATAAATCCTCCAACAAGATAATTATGGATGAGAGATGAATCGAACTCAAGTCTTATAACAACAGAGTCAACAGATTCAAGATAAAAAGCGGTAACTCGAACACTTTAGATTAGGATGATAATATATTTGAAATTGTAAAGATAGTTTTACGTTATCTCATGAGATGTTTTGTATATGAATTGTAATTATTCATATTATAAATATAATCAACTTATGCTAGATTATAGTAAGGTGGAAAATAATATATTTTCTGAGTTTACATCAAAAAGACTAACGTCTGCACCTCCAATTTTTTTTTTTTTTCCCCTCTTCTGCAATCCCTCCCAATGGCAATCGTCTCCACCCACTATCAACCCCTCAACTTGTCACCTTCACAAACTTCAATTCATCGTGTTAAACTTACCCAAGATAACTACCTTACTTGATTGCCTCAAATAATCGCACACCTTAGAGGTGGAAACCTATTTGGCTATGTTGATGGGTCGCTCAAGTGTCCACCCACCGTCAGCTATGTTGATGGCCCACCGTCACCACAGTGAAAGATGACGTCTCCGCCACCTAGCTGGCATGCACTGGGAGATGTGTTAAGTATGACTTGAATTAAAAGTCATGGTGAGATCTAGTGGTTTGTCTCATTCTCCAAGTAGGAGAGGTTCTTGGTTCAATCGGTTTTCCTTGTATTCCTACACGAAAGTCCCGTTTGGTTTGCGAAATAAACCCTTTGATTGAACTATCTAACACTAGGTATAGCTAGTCGTTTGTTTGGTAACACTCTATTCCTGAGAATAGTTTATTCTCACGGGACTACTAATCCCATACACACTGAGTTAGTTAAGCCACTAAAAAATGAATGGCTTAACTAATTCTTTCCTGTGGGATTAAATTAATCGTGTAAATTACCACAAAAATCCCCACTTGTGGGATTAAATTTCGCTCTCTGATTATTCTATATTTCTTTCTCTCTTTCTTTCTCTTTTCTCTCTGATTCTTTTGGTACGAAATTTTTTTTTCTCTGTACCGTTTCTCAGTTTTTTTTTTTTTAAAAAAAAGAATTGCTTTTTTATTTCTTTTGATTCTCTGTACTGTTTCTCTCTAATTTTCTTTTCTTCGCCTCTCTATTTTTTTTTTTTTAATTTCTGTACCTTTTTTTTATTATGTTTTTCTGTCTCTCTTCTCTGTAGAGGTGAGTGTTGCACCTCTTGGGATTTTTTTTGGCTTTGTAGAGCCGGTGCTAGAGGGAGAAAGAGAAAGCTATAAAAGGTGAGACAGGAGGTACAAGGGCTGCTACGGTATTTTCTTGTTGGTGTTTTTGGAGGAGCCAAAAACAAGTGATTAGAAGAAAAATGTGTTGCAGAGTGGGAGAAGAAAATAGAGATCAACCGCCATCTCTTCCAGCAAAAGAAGAGTTTGTATATCTGTCTTTTGTATTCTATTTTTGAGAATAATCTCTCTTATGTGATAGTGAGACTTGGGTGTATTGGGGCTTTGAGATCTGAGTAATTTTCTCTCTCTACTATTTTGTACTCCATCTTTTGATAGTGAATTTTCTCCGTATCGCCTCCACCAGTGGAGGTAGGCTTGTTAAGCCGAACCATTTAAATCTTGGTGTCGTGTGTGATTTGATTGCCGCATCTTTGTTATTCTGCATACTTTTTATTTTTTGCATCTCACGAATCTTGGGTAATGGGATTAATTTCCTAACAAGATGCAGGATTAGCTCATCCTCCGAGCTATCAACTCCGCCATATCCGAAAAAATGTTATCTCATGTAGCGAGATGCACCACGTCCAAGCAAGCCTGGACGTCAACTCTTGTTGTAAGAGAGGTGACAAATAGGTTGTATTCTAAGCCAAGTCCCGCAAGTAGGAATGATTGTTTCTCAAGATCATTGAGAGGTTGATTTACGGCTGCAAGGGCATCAATGAGAGTCTAAAATTTGTGAAAATAAGCAACAATGGAGAGGTTGTCTTTCTTCAAAGTGGTCAACTGAAAATGCACTTGTAATACACAAGCTTTGGATGAGACGTGAAGAAAGTCTCTAATTTGGTCTAGGCTTGCTTGGACGTGCAGCATCTCGCTACATGAGATAGCATTTTTTTGGATATGGCGAAGTTGATAGCTCCGAGGATAAGCTGATCCTGCATCTCCTAGTGCAAGCATGCCAGATTCGGCTGGGTGAAGGAGATTCTGTCTTTCTCTGCGGTGACAGTGGGTGGTGGACATGTGAGGGACCCATCAACATAGTGATAGTGAAAATCATGGAGTAATTCCTAGAAGGGCATGCATCAAGGAAGTGGGGGGTAGTAGCTTAGTGGGTAGTTATTATCCTTGTTTATGTTAGTGCTACATGGGTAGTTAGTATTCAGCTGTTATGTTATGTTAGTGGGTAGTTATGTGTTATGGGCTAGTGGGTATCATGGGTGGTTACTAAATGTGTGTGAGTAGTGGGTTGTAAGCCTAGTATAAATCAAGAGTCTAGAGATTGGTTGGGGTATTGAATTGTAATCTGACTTGTGTCTTGTGGTTTGTCTCCAACCCTTAAGTGGAGTTCATTATCTATCACTTATCTACATATTTCTGTTCAATTTATCGTGGGTTCCTATCAACTTGGTATCAGAGCATGGCTACCAATAAGGATCGTATCGAGAAATTGGAAATGGAAATACAAGGGATGAAAGAAGGAGTGCAGAAGATGAGTGTGGAGTCGCAGTCTAATTTTCGCGAACTTAGAGAATTATTCTCAAAGTCTCTCGAGAAGGGTGAGTCTTCTCTAACAAAGGATAAGGGGTCATTTCTAATGGTCGGGGAAAATTCCTCCGGACATTCGAACGGATCCAAGGGGTCGGGTGGTTTTGTGAAGCTGGATTTTCCACGCTATTCGGGAGATGATCCAACAGTATGGTTGGATAGGGTAGTTCAATATTTTGACTACAAACAAACGCCGGAAGATCAAAGGGTGTCGTTGGCTGCCTTTCATTTAGAAAGTGAAGCCAATCAATGGTGGCAATGGATGAAAAAAGTGTATAAGGAGGAACGGTTGCCCATTATGTGGGAGGTGTTTGAAAGAGAGCTATTGATCCGATTCGGTCCTACCGAAGTCGAGGATTATGATGAGGCACTCTCAAGGATACAACAAGATGGGACGTTGCGAGAGTATCAACAAGAATTTGAGCGTTTGGCAAACCGAGTGGAGGGATGGCCTCAAAAGGCACTCGTGGGAACATTCCTTGGAGGGTTAAAACAAGAAATTGTGTCTGCCCTTAGAATGTTCAAGCCGAAGACCCTTCGTGATGCCATTGAGCTAGCACGGATGAGAGATGATAATCTCTCTAAAGACCGGAGGACTTTACGAGATGAAGGGACGAAGCAACAACAAGCTAACACCATGCAACAACCGACGTCCAACACACCTGCTGCATGGACGTATTCCTATGGGGATGCTAAGAAGCTCTCATGGGAAGAGATGCAGAAACGAAGAGAGAAAGGCTTGTGTTTCGGGTGTAATGAGAGGTTTACGCCGGGACACCGGTGCCAAAAACCCCAAGTGCTTTTCATTGAAGCTCGTACAAAGAACGAGATGCATGATGATTTCGAAGAAAGTGATGCAGAAACGGTGAGAGGCAAAAAATGGTATAAAGAGGAAGAGCCGCTCATCTCATTGAACTAACAACAACAGTTTTTCAACCAACAACCTTGCGGACAAGGTTCCTCTTCAAGGGGAGGCAAATGATAGTGAAAATCATGGAGTAATTCCTAGAAGGGCATGCATCAAGGAAGTGGGGGGTAGTAGCTTAGTGGGTAGTTATTATCCTTGTTTATGTTAGTGCTACATGGGTAGTTAGTATTCAGCTGTTATGTTATGTTAGTGGGTAGTTATGTGTTATGGGCTAGTGGGTATCATGGGTGGTTACTAAATGTGTGTGAGTAGTGGGTTGTAAGCCTAGTATAAATCAAGAGTCTAGAGATTGGTTGGGGTATTGAATTGTAATCTGACTTGTGTCTTGTGGTTTGTCTCCAACCCTTAAGTGAAGTTCATTATCTATCACTTATCTACATATTTCTGTTCAATTTATCGTGGGTTCCTATCACATAGCCAGATAGGTTTCCACCTCTAAGGTGTGGGATTATTTGAGGCAACCAAATAGGGTAGTTATCCTCGGTAAGTTTAACAAGATTGAAGTTTGTGAAGATAACAAGTTTGAAGTTTGTGAAGATAACAAGTTGAGGGGTTGATAGTGGGTGGAGACGACTGCCATTGGGAGGGATTGCGGAAACGGGGAAAAAAAATTTGGAGGTGCCGAAAAAAAATTGACATTAATCTTTTTGGAGCTTTGATACTATGTAACCACCTTGCTATAATCTAGCATAGGTTGATTGTATTTATAATGTGATTCATATACAAAACATCTCTTGAGATAACCTAATTTGTTGTGATAAGACTTGAGTCTGAATTGTTATAATTTCTTATCTTGAATCTGTTGTGACAAGACTTGAGCTTGAATTGTCTCTCATCCATGATTATCTTGCTGGAAGATTTATCCTTCACACGCTGCGGAAAAGAAGTAGTAAAAGGAATTGTGTTTGAAAATGCACTTGTATAAGAGATTGAGGTCAAATATCATGATGTATAAGTGAATAAGGTATCAGACAAAAATAAAATACTTGTAATTTATATGATTAAAATTAAGAAAATTAATTCATTACACTCTCGTGGTTTCACGTTTTTTAATATTGAGACCACATTTTCCAATTTAATGAAATCGATGCCTGTGTTTTGGGTGTTTATAAATCGAGACATTCATTACTGTTTTTCATTATATAAATAACAAAAATGACATGAAAACACAATTATAACCCTCAAATAATAAAAAAATAAATAAAAATAAAAAATAAAAAAATGGCTATTGGCTATAGGGGCATCTCAAATTGTCTAATATAATATATAATAGGAGAGTTTTAGACAGGAGTCTCTAAAATTTTAACAAGTGGCATCACATATGTCTGCCACATGTCTCTTTTAGGACAGTTTTAAACAGGAGCCTCTAAAATTTTGACAAGTGCCAATCCTGTGCATAATGGTTTCCACAATTCCACCCTGTCAAAAATTTTAAACGACAAAACATCGTTTCAGATTTAAATGAAACAGTGCAAGCAGTGGCGGAGCCACGTTGCTACTTACGGCACCCCCAAGGATTTTAATTTTAATTTTTCTTCTTTTTTTTTCTTTCTTTTTTTTTTTTTAACCCAAGGCACCCTCAAAATAAATAAAAAATAAAAAACTTATTCTTTTTACAATTTTATTTACCCATTACCCAAGACACAGCAACCCGTCTCCCGTACCCCCATTTAACCCATGGCAATTTGAACACATATTTATGAATTTTTATAGATATTTTTTGTGATGCATATATTGTGTGAATTACCAAATTTATAAGGTGAAGAAAATTTTTAGGACGATAAAAAATTTTAGCGGCACCCCCAATATAAAATGGCTGGATCCGCCACTGAGTGCAAGCATTCAAAACAAGTCTTATATCCCTTCCCAACCACCCTCAACCACAAACACCCTCAACTATTTAAAAAAACAAAAGAAAAAACGGTTGAAATAAATCATTCGAGACAAACCACTCGATATACAATTCCATTATCATCTCTTCGTCATTGAAACCACCATTGACCCTCTCTCTCTATGTGATTCTAAGGGCCTTAATTTCAGACAGGTAAGTCAATGTTTTTTATCATCATTATTTTATTATTTTATATTTCGTAAAAATTTAAATGCTACAAAGTCAATATATAGTTTGAGTGATTGCATAAACCCTAGATCTTTTAAGATTTGCTTCTGGGTCAAGATTTGCTCGAAGTTATCAGTAGACTTTTCTATCGGATGTGGATTTCAAGCAACATAAAAAGTCTTAGAAACAAATTATCATTAACTAATTTGGTTTCCTTTTGAAGTATGTTAGTTTTTTTTATTTACTTTTAAGTAGTTGGTTGGATTGACATTTTTTTTTTCCCTTTTGTAAACACAGATGTTGTCGATTGATTTTTTTTTTCCCACTTTTTGTAAAGACAGATCAATGTTGTGAATTTCATTTTTATGTTTGGCTTTAAAATGGACAAGTTTGTGAAATTATAGTATGTATACTACATTAACTATTATAGTTATTATATATTTAAAAATTCTCACCAAATATATTTAGCATATCTTGATTCTGTTGAAGCCCTTCTTTAGTGCTAACAAACCGTATCCAGCATTTCAAATTTGAGATATCACTAATGAGAATCCAAACCGAATGCATACAGAATCGGAATAGTAAAACATTCTTTTGTGATCTTTTGTTCATTCTTAATAAAAACATTCTGTTTTATTTTTATTTTTTCAAATACATCTAAAATTTTGTGCCTACAAACACAAACTTCTATTTAACAGTGTCATTCCTTTGTGCCAATTTGCATGCTTGAACGTTTACTATATATATATATTTAATCCTTATCCACACTGCCTCATTTTTACTTTTTACTATGATTATTTTATATCTATTCAAAATAATTTTCTAATTAAATAATTTCAAACAGATTTTCTTAAACTCAAATAATGAGCCTAAGGAACTATTTTAAAAATTACTTAATGCAAACAGAATATTTTCGCATGACTACAATTAATTCATTTATATTTTAATATAATGTGTTATTCTAGATCTATGTTATATTCTAATATAAACATACACATAATAATGAGATTATGAACAATTGTCCCTATACATAATTTTTTTTATTTATATTTTATCTAGGTGTTCTGGGTTTTTGAATGACACTTATTTGTGTTATATTAGTATCAATATTTTAACAAGTTGCATCGCATATGTCTGCCACGTGTCTCTTTTAGGAGAGTTTTAAACAGGAGCCTCTAAAATTTTGACAAGTGTCAATCTGGTTTCCACAATTCTACCATGCCAAAGTTTTTAAACGGCAAAACATCGGATTTCTAAAAGTCCATCCTTGGGTTTTAGTTTCGGTTTTTCAAGTGATTTTTAGTAGATAGTTCTGTCAACGGGTGTTTAATTGTCCCCTGTTTTTTTCAAGCAGATTTCTATAAGTCCATCGTTGGGTTTTAGTTTCGGTTTTTCAAGTGATTTTGAGTAGATAGTTCTATCAATGGGCGTTTAATTGTCCCCTGTTTTTTTTCAAGTAACTTTCGTTTCTTTGGAAGATAAAAGAAGGAGAAGAAGAAGAAGAATTGCCTGAAGCAAGAGGTTGTCGTAAATATCAGCGATCTTTTCAGAGTAAACTATAGAATTCATAAAGAGAATACGATGAGTATTGATCTTTTGTGGGATATTCCGAAAACTCCTCCGGGAATGGAAAGTTGGGTAGTTGGCAAAAGATAGTACGTTTGGTTTTGCCACAAAAAGGCAAAGCAATCATAAATTAAGAGAGAAAGAAAAAGATGAACCATCACGTTTTGCTCATCCAACCGAGTTTTGAAGGTTTCCATTTTTTTTACTTAAAGAAATTTGGATTTTTTTTAAAAAAAAATTCTTCATTTGTGATGTATATTTCGGTAGTTGTTAGAGTCAATTTGATTATGAAAATTACTCTTTTCAAATTCGTCAGTTTTGAACTTGGTTTAAAACTCCATGATTCACACTTTCACTCAAACACCACTTCCCATCTTTTTCACATATAGAAATTTGGATTTTTATTTTATTATTATTATTTTTTTGTGTGATGTATATTTCGGTAGTTGTTGGTGCCAATTTGATTAAGAAATTACTCTTTTCAAATTCGTCAGTTTTGGACTTGGTTTAAAATACCATGTTTCACACTTTTACTCAAACACACCACTTCCCCTTTTTTTCACGTATAGAAATTTGGATTTTTTTTTTTTCCTATTCTTCATTTGTGATGTATATTTCGGTAGTTGTTGGTGCCAATTTGATTAAGAAAATTACTCTCTTCAAATTCGTCAGTTTTGGACTTGGTTTAAAACACCATGTTTCACTTTCACTCAAACACCACTTCCCTTCTTTTCACGTATAGAAATTTGGATTTTTTTTTTTTTTTTCATTTTGTTTTGTTTTTTTTTTGTTTTTTTGTTTTTTTGTTTTTTTTTTTTCTATTCTTCATTTATGATGTATATTTAGTTGTTGGTGCTAACTTGATTAAGAAAATCACTCTTTTCAAATTCGAAACGGACACATTCATTCCCTTCCCAAAACTCAGTTTTGGATTTGGTTTAAAATACCATGTTTCACATTTTTACTCAAACACCAATTCCCTTCTCATTAAATGTAAGTTTTAAACTAATTGTCAGATTTACATTTCGAATGTAAGTTTTGCTTTGAACTCTCAAATATCTCTGTCTCACCCTTGACTTCGACAAATTTTCAATTTCTTTCCCTGATCAATATAGATTCATGAGGATGTATTTTGTTTGTTAAATGTAGGTTATTTATTTTGTTAAATGTTTATTTTGATATGTATTTTTTTTCTTTCTAAATGTTCAGAATTTATAAATTTTATTTGTATTAAGATATAATAGGTATCACACCATGTGTTCTCGATCTCTTTCCCTGGTCGATAGATATTAAGGATCGATTTTAATCATTGTTAATTTGCAATTAGTTTATTTGATGAAATATGTGTTTTTTTTTTTTAAAATGTTTGGGTTATGAAATTTGCATTTGAAGGGGGTGTGTTCAGAGAGAATGATAAATGATGTAGCAAAGAAGTAAATAGTCTACTTATTTTTATTTTTTATTTTTTTGGGTTATGTGCTTTTGATTCCATTTTTTTGTCTCTATTTTTTGTTTAAATTTTTATAATATTTTTTACTTTTATTGTAAAAGTAGTTTTTCTTAACGTTATTTATACGAACGATTGTTGAAAAAAAAAATCTAATTGACAGGACTGCTTTCTATACCTATGAAAGAAAAGTATATGGAAAAAGTTGGTTATATTTTATTGTATTAGTA
Source organism: Corylus avellana (assembly GCF_965113065.1). Lineage (NCBI taxonomy): Eukaryota > Viridiplantae > Streptophyta > Magnoliopsida > Fagales > Betulaceae > Corylus > Corylus avellana. Next base: position 2,462,018 of record NC_142499.1, read on the forward strand.
TTAATTTTGATTCGGCTTTGGAAATTGTGTTTGCAATTCAAGAAAAAATGGTAAATAATGTAGCAGAGAATGCTAAATGTACATTTATTTGTCTTTTTTTTAAAAAAAAAAAAAATTATGTAGTTTTGTGCTTCATATTCTATTTTTGGTCTTTAATTGTTGTTATAATTTTTATAAAGAAAAATGATAGAATTTATTATATTTTTAACTATCTTTTAACCATCTCCATAGTGAATGGATGAATCCATCATTGAATTTGTGTAGAGTTTACATTAGTCTACAAATTTAATGATTGATATATTAAATTTGTAGGATGAGATAAGAAAAAGATGAAAAAAATATGGTTGGAAGAAAAAAAGCTCTATTTGATTGGACTTCTTCCTATACCTTATGAATTTCATTGGTTATGTTTTTGTTTATGCTTTTGAGTAAATTAAGAAGAAAGAGAAATGATATAATTCATTTATTTTTTAACCATGATTTAATGAAAGGTTTTTTTTTTTTTTTTTTTGGATAGCCAATTAGTTAATTGAATGAGAAGGAAATTAGTTAGTGTAATTTCTCAAACTTCTCTCTTTGAAAGTATTTTAAATAAAGTTATTTTGGAAATGCAAAGATAAGGGCATGGAAAAATGACTTGAGCATTTGTGTTGTTGTAAATGGTCTCTCAATGCTTTTTTTTTTTTTTTTTTAAACCTTTATAGAAGTTTTTTTTCATATTTTATATTTTTTTTTTGCTTCATGCTTGAAACTTTTTTTTTTTTTTTCTTCTATCATTTATACATCCACTAATTATTATTATTATTATTATTTTCCGTCTTGTCATTTTTAAAAACAACCCGTGCATTGCACGGGGTACAAGCTCGTTATATATAATATAGTTATATTCAACCATCAAGAACAAAAGTAGTGATTACAAAGTCAAATTCAGTTCATTCATTTACGGAATCGATGATCGATCTTCTTCCTTTATGATCTTCATCTTAAATCGTGGCATATCTTGTCCATGTTTCACCCATGATGCATTATTTATTTATTTATTCTTTGTTTAAATTGGAAAATGTCAACCAAATTATCTTTTATATGCATCCCAATCCAATGTACATGAATTATTACGATCATCATCCCGTTTATTCCTCCTTAAGGCAGGGACGTGGAATCGCCACGATCATTAATGTACCAACAGTGATTATGTAAAGGATTGATACTTGAGATGTTTTTTATTTATTTATTTATTTTAATAATACTATTTAGTAGATTGTGGTCCAGGCCTTTGGGTTTGGTTCAGGCCTGGACCAAACCCAAAAATTAATGATATAGTTAGTAAATATCATTAATTTTTTTATTTTTTTTTTTGGACAATAATACAATCATTATTATAGTTATAGAGGGTGCATATTAATATGAAGAGTAATTCTATACCTAGGACTTTTATTCTTTTTTTTTTATCCCCAAAGGTAACATGACATTTAAAATTATTATTAAATTTGAAATTAATTACTATTGATTAAATAGTAATTTTAAACGTCACATTACCTTTGGAGGATAAAAGTCTTACTTATTGTGTTTTTTTTTTTTTTTTTTTTTTTTGAACTTATAGCATTATTCTAATATGCAGGACAACTTATTTTTACCATGTACTTTGTATTTTGCATATGATTTTTCTCTTTTGGTTTCCCAAGCAATGGCCTTGAGATTAAAATTATAAATAACTTTAATTATAGTTCATGACTGGTGTACTATATAATAAGCTCTTAAAAATCAAGCATTTCTAGTCTACTATCGATTAAAAAGATGTGGTGTCTACTACATCCTAGTCACTGTCACCTGACATCATTTATTCTCAGTGACTCAAGAATTTGTGCCAAACAGAGTTGAGATGTTTTTTTTTTAAGCTCAAAACTATTCTTATTAAAAATAAAGTTTAAAAAAAGTTGAGATGCCTTCAAATTTGAGCTCTTCTCGCTCAACCCAGCCAAAAAAACAAAGTTTAAACTGAAAAATGACAAGTTTGGTAGTACTTTTTACTTTTTACTTTCTACTTTCTACTCGGAATCTCAGACCACTCTGCGGTTGCTCTTCATCTTTGTCTTACTCTCCCATCGTACGTAAGGTTAATAATCATTTTATTACGTGGAGGCAGTGGAGCCATGTCGGATTTCCTTGCAATGGACTAGCTTCGAGTGTGACTGGGTGCAGTGTAAATGCCTAGATGGACTGGTCATTGCCTAGTCATATTGTGGGTGTAGGCTAGCCTTCTTAATCATTGCTGCATTTGTTCCATTTCATTTAATGCTCCTGATGTTTTTTTTTCAGAGGGGTAAAATTGTTATTTTAAATTTTTAAATAATTTTTTTCATCTAAAATATATTAATTATATATTATCCATTTCAAATAAAATAAAGATGATCATTTTTTCACTAAACTGGTCATTAAGAAAAGTGTCAATATAATGGCAAATGATAATAGCACACTGATATTACAGTGTCAATTAGCTGCACTTAGTTTAATTATATGTATCATAATGTATTGACATTTTTATACATAAATTAAGGTGCTATTGAGATAAATTATTTTTATACATAAAAGTGCTACCAAGAGACATCAAAATAAATGGTCTAAACAACAAAATTTAAAGTGAAATTGCATCAATGCCCAGTTTCTCAATGACAAGTTGCCTTTTGTTATAATTTTTTTCTGTCTTAATCTGATTAGAACAGCATTGACATTTTATATAAGGTTTTGTTTGTACTTTGGGATTTTGCCAAGTGTCAACAAGTTTCAGTAAATTATTGACAATTTCAAGTGCATTATTTTAGACACTTTGTAAATTTTTTTTTTTTTTTACTAGTACCTACAATGTTAACTTACTATATATCAATTATAAACATATATTTATGAAGTATAATAGATATACTTTTTATGATACTGTTATAATTTTATTTTGATTTGTGTTTACCATAATTTTATATATTATAATAAAAATATATTATATAAAGAGAACAAAACAAGGAAAATAAAATCTTGTCATTACATTTTTTTTTTCCGCCCCTACCAATACATATTCTTGACTCAACCATTAATTATATATTATAGTAAAAAGTTGTATATCAACTTGAAAATCTCTTGAAGTAGTTGATTTATCATTTCCTATGTTTTGTTATTAGTTGGTTTGCATGAGAGAATGGTAACGTTTTCCAATAGCAAGAGATTTACTTAATTAGCCTTATCACTAGAAGATGAAGTAGGAATAGGGATTATTATCATCTTTTTTTAAAATACAGGATTTATTATTATTTATGCTAGTATAAAATTTTGAGATAAATTTAAATTTTGAGAAACCCAATTATATTGTGCCACATCAATTTGTAATTTTTTTTTTTTTTTTGTAAATTTGTTTATATTCTTATTGTAAATTTATTTAAATGACGAAATTTATTTTGTACTCGTGCTGCATTTATGCATGGTTAAAGTGCGTATAAATGTAAAATCAGAGTCCTTTGGTTGTACATATTTGTAATTAATTCCGTGTTACAAAAATTGGCTGAGGCTTACAGCTCAACGTGAAGAGCAAAATACACAAATACTTTTCTGCACTTAACTTCTATTCATTTCTCTTTTTGTTTTTTAATAAAAACAGTCAATTGAAAAGCAAAGAAGATACTGAGGGAGTGATGAAGCCACCCTTGGTTTGAAAATTATCGGTATGGCTATTGAAGTTGGTTCAATCAGCCCCTAATGGGGAGTGGTTCTAGTCAGCCCCATTTGGTTATTTGGAGGTCGCTGGCTCTACCACTCCCTTCAAGTTTTTGGTTTTTTTTTTTTTTTTTTTTTTTTTAATATACCATACTTATTCATTGATAAAATTTGCGAGCCTAAAGCTTTTACAAACAGAGCAAAAAGCTCTGAAGTAAATCATAGCCGAAACTAAAGATACAGTCATCAACAACAGACCAAATCAACCAAAACACAGCATCCGCTAACCTATGACTAAATATCAGGTTTAAAACTCAGATCTGCATCAAACAGACACCATCTAATGCATAGGTTGCGCTTATTCCTCGGCCTTGAGAGCAAAACTCCCAAGCCGATACTCATCTTCCTCGACTCGAAAGCCAGGATAAAGTTCACATCCACAACCCAAGGGTTTGGGCCAGTAATAACGGGCAGCAACCGGACGCAACAAAGCAAGAGGAGAGAGCCTTATTACAAGCATAAATAAACTCATACAGGAAAATAAAAGGAACAATAAAATTAATGCAAGAAAAGAAATTACAGCAAAGTAAATCAAATACAGGGGAACTCAAAGGAAATACAAAACAGAAAAACAACAATACAGGGAAATAAACGCGAAAAACACTCAAAGCGGGTCACGGCAGCCAAAGGAGGCCGATCGCGAGCTGGCTGGAAACCGCCGTGGAAGGTGGCACAAAAAGCTTGGAGCGGGAGGGGCGCGTGAAAAGATCCGACAGCGAGCGGTGAGCAGCGAAGCGGGCGCGGAGGAGATCGGCGGCACACACAAACAAACAGGGAGGGGGAGAGTTTGAGTGAAAACCCCCAAAAACAGTATCCACCGAGAGAGAATACAAGCACAACATAATAGAAAACACCAAAGACAGAAACAAGCCTAAAACAAAAACCGAGAAGCAAAGAAGGGAGGAGGGATGCAGGTAACGGGCATCCCTCCTCCCCTGAGGCGGCGACGCTCTGGAGGGGGGCTTAGAATTTCACAAGGCTTAGAAGTTTTTGTTTTTATTTTTAGGGAACTTCCACTTGTTTTGACATTATCCCCCAAAATTTAAAAACTCCCAATTAAATGCATCGAACTTTGAATTTCTTTTATTTACGTCCCCATTTCGTTCGGATTTTCCGTTAAATCTTGTTAAAATTCTCAACATACCCCTCTTTTTTATAAAAAAAATTGCAAATATTTTTAAAAAAAACGCATGAAGATTTATAATTTTTATTTTATTTTTTATAATAAAAAATGGCTATTTTGAAAATTTTGACAAAATTTAACGAAAAATCCTAACGAAATGGGATAATTGAAAGAAATTAAAAGTTCGATACTTTTAATTGAGATTTTTTGAATTTTGAGGAATAATTTTAAAATGCGTAAAAGTTCAGAGAAATTTTATGAATTTTTCCCTATTTTTTTAATTGTGGGCGACACATTTTGCAATATAATTAGTGTTGATGTAGCATTTGATGGTTTCTAAAAAAAAAAAAAAAAATACATATGAATAGAAGTTGAATGCATGAACCCATTTTTATTTTTTATTTACTACAAAGAGTTCTCAGGAAATTTTTATACTACAAATAGCTAATTGCAAAATATATGCACTTACAAGAACTGTTCGTCTGCATTATCCCTTATTAAAAAGCCATGAATGATAAACCTTTACAAGTGATATGTGATCTAACCTTGTGTTTTGAAGATTTTTGATTAGTCTCTTATTTTTTTCTTTCATTCAAATTAAGAACCCTTTTTCTTATTAAATTAAAAAAAAAAATTAAAAAATTGCGATCCAACAATTTCTTTTAGGTTAACTTTAGGCTTTCCACATGTCTTACTGCATTGATTTGAAGACACAAAAGAATCTTTTTAATTTTCCCATTCAAAAACCACCAAACTCCTCTGGCATGTGATCTATCATCTATACACCTAGTTGTGTTATAAATGTAAAATTAATTGGATCGGCCACCCCATGTGTTAAATTAATTATTATTATTATTATTATTTAATTTGGCCTCTAAGGGTGGCCAGACCAACTCCAAGGGTAATGGGGTGGCTTCGGCCTCCCCAAGGGCCAGACTGGCAGTCTGGGGTGGTCGAAGCCACCCCCAGCCCCAACTGGGGTGGCCGGCCACCCCTTAGGATTTTTTTTTCTTTTTTAATTATTTTTTAAAATATATATATATATATATATATATATATATATATATATATATATTTTTTTTTTTTTTTTTGTATTACTAGACATGTGTCTCATTTATGGCCTTAGAATCTCTCTCTAGAAAGATCCTGACCATTAACTGGATATAAATAGATTAGAGAGGATCTTGTTCCTATACTAAGGAGGTGTTTGTTAAACAACACAAACATCCCCACACAACGTTCACTTTTTTTTAAAAAATAAAAATAAAATAATAATTGGTATAGAAAAAGTGAAATATATATTTTTTTTTTTTGAAAAGTGAAAATATTTTATTTTGCAGTAATTTTTTTATTTGTATAGTCGTAAAAAGTAAATGATATGATATAAAAGTGATAATGTTTTTATGTTAATTTTTTTGAGAAATGAAATGAATAGTATTTAGAGGTTGGGTTGTTGTTTACCAACAACACCTACGAGTTGCTACTTGCTAGGAATGATGATGGATGATGAAAATTTTTCAATCCCCAAGTTTAAGGTTTGGCTTTCTCAAAATTATAATATATCCCCTCTGCTTGACTTTCCTATTTCCGTCAATTTGAAAGTTTATCCTTAAGTTCTAGGTAATATAACCCCTCCTCTGCTTGAATTACAATAAATCTCCTGTAACTATGAGTGGCTCCATCCAAAAGCAATGAACATACAATTGTAAAAAGATTCTAATCTTAAATTCTCCGCCATGAACTTTTAAGGTTTAGCGACGCGTTTAGGTTGAGCCCAAACATAGTACAATTATAAGTATCACGGAGGCAACCACTCTCCAATATTTTGAATCCAATAAGAACTTTTAATGTCATGATTAAAAATGTACCTAGCATATATATATATATATATGTCATTTGTGCCTCGTCCTCAATTTCCAGGAACATGATGTGTACGAATAAAGGAAATCCGACACTCAAACGGACCGACCAGCACCTAGAGAAAGGACCCGCCTATAAAGTCATAAACCTGATTTTGACTTGTAAAACACATGACATTGCTGACCTAAGAGTGACGCAATAATCGATGCCTCTACAATTGCGGTCCAGAGTAATTGGATGCTCCCCACACGCAGGCGATTGAGTAATTGATGTTCTCCTTTCTTCTGATTTTTCTACGATTTGCTATTTACATTGTCAAATTTTCTGACGGAAAATACGAGAGAGATTTATGAACTTTTGAGATCTGGTCAAGCAAGTTTTTAACATTTATTGTTTGAATTGATTATAATCCGACAGCGAAATTGTTAGAAATCTAAATCTTATTTACATTATATAAGAAAATCTCAATCTCATTCACATTGTATAAGAAAGTTTGAGAAATGTTTTCCCCTAGTAAGATCCAGAAAAACATGAGTTCTCTTGATTTTACGATGATATTCTTTCTTTCTTTTCTTTTTTTAGAATATCAAAAGGAAACGAATCATTTCTCTAAAATTAAAGGATTAAATGTTGGAGATACCAAAAAGAAAAGATGTTCAATAAATTAGTTTTAGCATTTTCTTTGCAAAGCAACCAGTTGGAATACCCTACAAGAGTTGAAAAGTACGGCTTTTGCACTATTAAATTACTAAGAACAGGTTTGTGATTGCGTTAAAAAATTGTATTTTTAAAACTAAAAATAACTTACAAAAAAGATGATTCATTTTAAGTTTTTTTTTTTTTTTTTTTTTTTTCAAAAGTAGTGTTTGACAAATTTTTAGAGTAAAAAAGTCACAAAATTACTTTTACAGTTTTTTTTTTTTTTTTTAATTTATTTATCATACTAGCTTTTTGTTTGAACAGTTTTATATACTAAAAATAAAAAGCTCCTTCACGCAATTACAAAGAGACTCAAACTCGTGTCTCTCTACTTACAAAGGTTGCTAGCCGATTTATTATTAAAAAAAAAAAAAAAAAGCAAGAAAGGTTGCTACCTACCAACATATTCTATCCTTGTTCTTGGTTAATTTGAGCTCTCAACCTATCTTAAACCCACAGTCCTAACACTATGGAACTATATTTTTCTTTCAAAGTTGGTTGAATTAAGTTTTTTTAAGCTAGTTTATTAAATTGATATGTGTTCTTTAAAAAAAAAATACATGTCAATTTAATAGACACATATTGTGAGTGCACTTGTGAGTGTTGTGTCACACATTAAGAAAATATAAAAGAAAAGAGTGCTTAATATATCTAAGTAGACCTTAGCCTATTAACTTAGGCTTTTTAGCTAGAGTTGTGTTCAACTATGTATATTAATGTGCTCTTGGTAAAAAAAACTCTATAACCGCTTAATCTCTCAACAAATGGTATCAAAGCCATGGTTACCTTCTTAAGACGGATGTCTGAACGCGTCAGGTTTAGAGTTGTGTCTCCACCCGCAACTCTTGACGTGAAACACTCTTAGAAATGTAAAAAGACTCACAAGCGAGGGGGGAGTTGGGTCAATGTGAAGAGACTCACAAGCGAGGAGGTGATTGTTGTGAGTGCACTTGTGGGTATTGTGTCACACATTAAGAAAATATAAAATAAAAGAATGCTTAATATACCTAAGTGGACCTTAGCCTATTAGCTTAGGCTTTTGGGCTAGAGTTATGTTCAACTTTGTATATTAATGTGCTCTTGGTAAAAAAACTCCATAACCGCTTAATCTTCCAACAATCATGTTATATAAATTTTTTCTATTCTGAGAGCTTGTTTTAGATTGCGTTTGAGGGACCTAAAAGTGCTTTTAACACTCAAAAAACCCGTTTTAAGAAAAAAATATTCGTTTGGTAAAAAAATTAAAAGCGCTTTTAAGGGTCCGAAAAGTCTAAAAATTGCCAAAACACAGTTCAAGCAAAAGGAAACTTTTGCCAAAAAACTCTTTTTGACTTAAAAGCTCTATTTCTCAAACAGACTATTAAAAAAAAAAAAACTCTCTCTCCATAGATCTCCAACATATTGTAAGTAGGTTAAAAAATTAAAAATCAAATTAAAAAAAGAAAAAAGAAAAAGGAGGAGTGAGGAGGGGACTTGAATCCAATTAATAGTTTCCGTCTCCAAGTACATCCAAATTAGTTGCAATTTTGAAGCCAAAATTTAAGACCATAATTTGAATTGAATACACGTTATTTTTTCTCACCAGCCTCTGACCAAGAGGCCTCTTATTGTGTATATACGTGCACGTACGGCCTCCACCTTTCCTGCCTACCTTCAAATTCAATGTTCAAACATTGCGCCACAAGAAAACCTGCAATCTTTTATTAGCATTTTTTAGGATTTTAAAGTAATAGTAGATTCTTAAATTAAGTAATTTTGGTCGGTTTTAGACATTGAAATGTTTAAAAAATGCCACATATTTAAAATATGGTATGTTTCAGTTGAAAGTTGAGTATATTTTCATTACATTCTTACTCTTTATGTTGTAAAAAAGCTTTCAACAAAAAATTGTCTTTTGATTTTATGAAGGAAAAAAAAGAAAAAAAACCGTCTCTACAAAAATGAAGAGGAAGCCTTTTGGTAGGAAAACTCTTTTTGGTTACCTTGATGACATGCCACTTTTTTTTTTTTTTTTCAAGCGTTTCGATGCTTGAAAACGGCTTAAATTACGTAATTTGAGAATCTACAATTTTAAAGAAATTGTAAGGAATCCTCATCCCTCATTTTTTATCCCTTTTTTTTTAATTATTGTATTGGTTTTTTTTTTTTTTTTTTTTTAAGTTCAATAATCTCAATATATAATTTGAATGAAAGTCGTCACATATTGTTATGGAATAGAGATGGGTGATATAAATACGTAGTTATCCAAGCCTGACTAAAATAAGAAGTAAAATAATGAAGGGGCTCTGCCTAATTTTCTCCTCTGGTGGCGCTCATAAAAGCCCCAAGTTTAATACCCATTAACTAAAAGCAGCTTACTATTTATTATAATAACCAAATGACCTGTTCTTCATTAATTCAAATCTATCTTTAAGTGGCACCAGACGTTTTGCTCATAATGCTTGTTTCAAAGTGATTTTACCAGACTAATTAACCTACAAATCTTTATATGATAATTAGAGGTTAATGCATGGTTGCATAAACAAGAAGAAAAGAAAAGAAAGAAAAAGAAATGCTGCATTTGACAAAATGGAAATGTTATGTGTTCTTCTAATGTTTTTCTGGTGTTCTCCCAATTATGATGTGGCTTTTAAAATTACTAATAGATAAAAAATCAATAATGATAATCTCAAATTCAACGATAATTTAAAAAGTCACATTACAGTTGAGAGAACACCAAGAGAACACTAGAAGAAGATCTAGTATTTATCTGGACAAAAATATTATTTCATTACCAAAGGGCTTCCAGATGAATCTACTAATTGAAATATTTTGATTAGGATATCCAAGGAGTGTTAGACTAGATTTGGTTTCCATAAATACCAAATTCCAAACCAATTATCCAAGCCAACGGCCAACGGGGATGATCATAAAGTTAGAACAAAATTGAAAAGGACAGCCGAGCTTGCACTAGCTAGTTTTTTTTTTCCTTGACTTTCAAAAATAAAAAGAACGGGATAGAAGGGGGGAGGGACAATTTTTTACACGACTCGTAAACTTGAAACAAATTCAACATAAAATAATGGGTATTTGTAAAATAATTAACAGGTTAAAGTTGAATAGTTTGATTCGTTTAATTAAATGAGTTGAGTTGTTATCCTATATAATCTTATATCAATATCACGACACAACTTAAATAAGGTTAATAGTATTTTACATGACCGTAAACTTAAATACAAATCAAAGTTAGGTTTGACCTTTCACTCATACACACGTTCAAATAGTTCAAGTCAAGACCATTGAACAAGGTGAACTCAAATACTTGCAATATTTATGGCCTGTTGAGTTGTTTGATTTGTCTAAGAAAAATAGACCCACCGTTATGCTACAGGAATATTACATTTTTACTATAAGTTTTTATAAATTGACATGGTAATTTATGTAATATCTAAAAAATTAAATTAATTTGTCAAATTTTGATGTTTAATTTTTTGAAAAATGTTTGATTTCGTCATCTTATATATAGGTCTCACAAATTTAACAATGAATTTTTTTTAAAAAAAAAACAAAACAAAAAATATATAAGAAAATAACACAAAACGCATATCTTTCAAATTTTTGTAAAGCATTTATGATTATTATTATTATTATTTGGATATGCTATTTGGAAAGAGAAATTTTACTAGGGTAAACTAAGTTGAGAAGAAAAAAAAAAAAAAACAAACAAAAAGTTAATTAGCAATTTTATTCTCAACTTTAACGTACGTACTTGTTATCTGTTCTTGTAATATTCAGAAAACTCGTATGCCGTATCATGAACAGTCGCAGTTAGCACAGACGACACGTAGGAATTAATAAGTCAAGTGTTCAACAATGACTGAATTAATTTCATTTGCGTATAAAAGCATCATAACCAGAAAACGACCCTGCAAATGGGATTATACCAAACTCGATCGTAGAATTCAAGGGTTGACCGCTTCTCCCCTCAACCCAACCCAACCCAATAAAATCATCTCAATTTTAAATAAAATAATTAAATTTATAAAATTAGTTAGGATTTAAATTTAGTGTATTTAATGATATATATATAAAATTAATATTAACTTGTTTTTAAAATTCAAATCATAAAATACATATTATTAATTTCGATCATTTTTCAAAATAATGAATTGACTTTTTTTTTTTTTTCTAAGAACAAATGAGGTGTTAATCTTATTAAAAACTCTAAACAAAAATCACATATTTTAATAGACTGAATTATTTATTTATTGCCCAACTAGAACCAGTTTAGGTGGCTAGTATTATATATGGTTAATTTTACATGCAAATAAATAGGATTTAAATATAATGTGGAGAAGTTTTGATTGGACGCAACCTATTTTACTTTTGCTTTTATCATAAATTAATGCGTCCATTACTTGGCTCTCTGTTCACAATTCAAAAGCCAGATGGGGAGGTCAGGTGACTTGAATTGTAGTCTCTCATTTCAACCTAACAAAGCTTTAATTAATTCAAATGGGGGTAGAAATAAATTCTTTTAATTTAATATATTAAATTAATATTTGTTATTAAAAAATAAAACGATATTATTAAATTTTAATCCAATAATAAATTAAAAGCCATCTAAAAAAAGTATGAAATTAAATGTGGGAAGGGAGGTTAATTGTTAGAAGTACCTGAAAGGCTAAAATAATAAAACCATTTTGGTTGCAAGGTACAAGAAGCCATTCATTCTCATATAATATGAAAGAAACCCAAAGCCTACAGGTCCTAATCCGACCAGAAACGAAGAGGTTCGAGTTTTAAGTTTTAACGGTTGAGTTGTTTGAAGTACAAGGGAGTGAATAAATTTGATATATCCTAACACATAGTGTACGATGGATATCACCATTAAAGTAAACCAATAAATCAGTAAATGGCTCAGAAAAATAAATAAATGGAATATATATATATACAATATGTGTTAGGTCAAAAATTTGAAAGCAAATTAATAAATATATAGGAATGATTTATTATTCACAATGAAAATAATAAATTCTGACAACAGTGGGGGAGGTGAATAATATATAAAGAACAACCCGGATCCGAAAATAATATTAGTTTAAAGACAGAGGCTCTTTCCCTCCAAAGAATCATTAAGCCATATATGTTGTTTTAAGGATAATATTCCCTCGGCCAGAAAAACAAAAAGAAAGAAACTCGATCTATCTGGCAATTCTATTTCTCCCTCTGGAAATTAAAATATTTAATTTGTTTTGTTGGGTTTTTCTATGTAATTTCAGGGTATTCACTAAATAAATTAAATAAAACCTAGAAAAATTGGATTAATTAGAAGTAGCTGATGGACTTCATTTTCCATTGAATTTTGGTGGATATAGAATTTTGTTGATGAGGTGGGATATATTTATTTAGCAGATAGAATTCAATTTCCATGGCGTTTTGGTATTTTGTAATCGTCCATTGAATTTGTAGGTGGGGTTGGGATTTTAAATAAGGGTTTAGCTTTAAAAGCCATTGGTTATTACCTGTGCGCCATAACCATTGCTCTCTCTCTCTCTCTCTCTCTCTCTCTCACACAAGTCTTAAAACACCGACTACCCTAAGCAATGAATGAAGGAAAGCTTTGCTGCATTTTGTAATTGCAATATTTACTGCAATTTCCCTCTTCCTGCATGCTTCTTGGGATTTTTTCCAGCCATTAATACATTTCCTGGCCTAAATTTACACTCTTCTTCTACCCAACACTTCAATTCAATTCCATCACTCTCATTCTCTCTCCTCTCTCTCTACCTATACCCTCCACCTCTCTCCCACAATTAAATTAAGCTTTAAAGATAACCCATCGCTCTCCCCCTTCATTTCCCTTATATATAAGGACCCCTGGAGCTCCATACCACCTACACAGACCATGTTCATGGTGCCGGAGCTAGCTCTGTTTCATATCTAGCCGCTTTCCGGTCACTCTTATTCCTCTCTCTCTCTTTCTCTATATATCAATCTATCCTCTGACTCCCTTCACTGAAATTGGCAGAGCCCTTAGTTTGTTTCTTAAGGTATGCTATGTGGCCTCCTTTTGTAACATCAACACCTTGTAGAATTCAATTACATAGAATTCAGTTTTTTGTTTTTTTCTCATGATGTTTCTTTTGGCAGGGTGCAAAAAGTAAACGGCAAAGATGAGTCGCCGGAGTGGAAGCGGCCCAAAGCTGGAATTGAAGTTGAACCTTTCGCCGCCGAGGGCAAACCCGCGAGTGGAGTCGCCAAGCCGCTCGGCCACGGTGTCGCCAACATCCCCACAAAGCTCGTGCGTGTCATCGGAGATCAACCAGGACGATCCTCTCCGATACCCCAACAGCCCTGAGGCGACGTCCATGGTGCTTGTGGGGTGTCCGCGCTGCCTCATGTACGTCATGCTCTCAGAGGACGACCCCAAATGCCCCAAATGCAAGAGCACTGTTTTGCTTGACTTTCTTCATGACACCGCTACTCCCGCCACCAAGACAAGGAAGAGTTAGAGTAGGCCCTTTTTATAAACTTCTGCTGCTGTGCTGGTGACTAGGACTTTTAGCCTTTCTATTTTTATCCTTCTTGTTTCTCTTTTTTCTTTCGGGGCGGGCAGGCAGCGTTATTTTCGGTCCATTTTTAGCACCCAAAAAAAAAAAAAAAAAAAAATAGGGTGGGGAGATGGACATGGACATGGACATGGCTCTGGCTCAAAAGTGGAGCGCCAATAGCACTACCTTTTTTTGCTAGTCATAGATAAATAGGATAATGGGCAATCTGGGCATAGTAGTAGGGGCATGAATCATGATAGGGTTGTGTCTTTTTCTCTCTGGGTTTAACTGTAACTGCCCAAATTTTTCTTTATCAAAATAGTAGGTAATATTTTCTTTTGCCTTTTTCATTTCCCCATTTCTCCCCCACCCTATATTATATACCTTTGTGCTATGTTTTTTTGTCACACAATCGACAAAATGCTACATCAAAACTTGCTGGCCAGTTAAAGTTAAAGTGAAAGTGAAAGTGAAAGTGAAAGATCTTCAAGTCTGCCTGAGAAACAGACGGGTAATTAAACTCTGTGCCACGCAGTAGATTTCCTGGCACCTCAAAGGTTCAAAGTAGTTACAACCATGACTTTGGGGCCCACCGAGTCATGATTGGCTCCAACCCAGATACTTAGGGCAGTTGCCCTCTGGGGTCATCTGTTGGCCCAATCAAATTGCCCAATTATCGGCCCAAGCGAAGATCCAACGGCACATATCAACAGCGATTTGATATAAAGATGATTTTGTTAGATTGTTATTGACATGATTTGGTCTTCCTCAGAAAGACAAAGTCTTGCTTAAAACTGCTTTCTTATTTTGTTTTTTGTTTTTGACATGTCTACACAAGGAAAGGGGGAAAGGGAAAGAGAATTCAAACTAGTGACGTCCGTTTCGTAAGTCGTAGTTCTTATTTTGTTGGTTGGTCAAATCAAAGATGCAGGCAAAATTTTGCCCAAACTCAACGGTCTCGGCAGCTAATAAACTTCTACATATAAACATGAAAACATTAAAAACATAAATATGTGGGTCAAAAAAGTGAATGTTGTAGATTGGTGAAAGCAACTTATGAAGGAAGAAGAGAAGGGCAAGTAGGTAAATTAAGTTAAAAGGGGAGAGAGAGTTGGGTTGGGGTAGTTCGAGCATTGAAAAAAAAGGGAGAGGGGGGGAGGGAGGGTTCTATATTAGATTGAAAGACCATTAAAAACACATAAATGCATGAGTAATTGAGTCGGTTGAGAATAATGAGGATACAACGTCAGATGATAAATACAAATTTAATTCCACCTTCCTCCCCTCTTTTTGATCATCTCTTCCTTCATTCCTTGGCTGCCTTCCTTTACACTAAATGCTATATTTTCTGTTGGGCATCCTCTTACTCTCTTCCATGTTCTCCCCATTCAATACAGCTTCACTCTTTAGTACTTTCTGTTTTTCCAACGCCCCTTCCCTTAACCCAAACACATGCACCTCTCTCTCTCTCTCAGCTGTATGCAATTAATATATTTGTTCACATTAAAAAGCCTAGGAAATCTAAACGGTGGCCTTAGCCAACTCTATATGTTTTTTTTTTTTTTTTTTTGGTATAGCTTATTAGACTGTTCTATAAATGCTTTCGTCTATCACTGAAACATGCTTAACAAATATCAAGGAAAATAATAGTGAGAGACAGATGTTTCGGGCTTTGAGTTAAGCAGAGTGATCAAACAATAGAACGAGCTAACTAATAGAGATCCCTAATAATTTTGTTGTTTAAATTACTAGCAATTTGGACAATAAATGTGAGAGAGCTCTTATAAGGCCACTTACCTAAACAAGTCTTTGGCAACAAACCAAACTGGTTAGATAAGTAAGCCTCATATGAACTTTCTCACATTTACTGAGAACCACCATTGGCCACTTCTCGTATAATTAATGATAGTCCTCATCTGCAGTAAAAAACTTGGGGAGCAACTTTCAGTTTTTGAGGCTAAAAGTCAGGTGGCCAATGAACTTTTCATTATAGGTTCTTACATACAGTCCATGATGTTAGGATATAAGTGCTGAAGGATAAGGTATTGGAAACTAATATTACGTTCTTCTAAAGCAATGAGCAGAAGGCATACCTTATATGAAACCTTGAACTGACCTTTAAGTTGAATGCTTAACTGACCAACAGAAGCATGGAAACTTAAACAACTACGGTGCAACAGCAACACCAACAAGAAAATGACCTGTAACTATAGATCAATGGAAGTTTTGAGGGTTGAGAATAAAAATCTTATCAGGTGGTTGTTAGCATTCTCATTACATAAAAATAAAATTAATAAATAATGAGAAATCATCCTTCAGCATACCTGCAAGGGTGCAACTGGAAACAAGTCTCACCTTATTCTCATTAATTTGAGTAAATGAACAGATAGCAAGAAGACAAAAACAAACATCATTTGCTGCTTGAGGATATCACAACAAAAGACATATCAACAAATGAACAGCCGAAATTTCAAAGACTTGCATTATAAGGGAGCTTCTCCATTAATTGCATAGGGTTAAATGACATAAATCCTGCATGTGATGACATGAACAGTACATGACAACTCCCGTTTTGACTCCAAGCACCTACTCTAGGGATCAATATTTCACTCAGGTTGATTTATACCAAAAAAAAAAAAAAACCATGGGGGAAGGGAGAAAAAAGAGGAAGATTTTGTAAGCAAATTTACTGTCAGTGATTTTGCACCCCAATTTTCGGCATCCATGTTATGCTAAATACTAAACTATCGAACAATGATAGAACTTCTAAACCTTCATTATTGTGAAAGAATCCGACACAAACAGCCAAACAAAAGAAACCCTTTTGATCATTTTTCCAATCTTAAGGCTGCAAATATTCAAACAAAAAATGTTTCTCAACTTTCTCACAAAACTTGCTTGCTGCGGATGCAACAGTCCTAATTGGAAAGCTCTAAGAAGAGATTAAGAATTCATTCTTCAAAATAAAGGAGACCTAAAGATTAATATAGAATAATAACACTCAAGTTTTTTTTTTTTTTTTTTTTTTTTTCTTCCTTCCTTGTTTTGGGGATTCAGGGAAGAAAAGGGGGGGGGGGGGGAGTGGTTTACAAATACTACCTGTTATTACTAAAAGGGTTTTACAAAATTCCATCCCTTCAGTCACAGAACAGTTCACATACTTCAACCAATATACTATAACAAAACAAGTACAATTGAAATTGATCCATGCTCATCTTAAGATTATACAAAACCAAGGCACACAGACCATGTGAAGCTGGCAAAACTATAGGTAGTGGGTCAACATTTGAGAAAAATGTTTATTTTGAAAAACCGAAACAGATGTAGTGCCCTACTTGGAAAAAAAAAATGTCAGCCGAGTGGCCACACAGTCACCCCTCCTCTATTTTTTTAAATATTTAAAAAATATTTTATATAATAAGTTAACTCTTAACTCTACAAAAGTTATGCACTTGTTTTGCCAAAATATTCCAACAAGAAGAGAAGATGACATATTATAAAAGTGTTTTGTGTTTTGAGTTGTTTGTTAATGTATTTGTTTTGAGAACAAAAAATAAAAGACATAATACAAAAATGCAAAACAAACATGGCCTATGTCTGTGTGTGCATGTGTCAGTTGATTGACTATTCAATCCACTGGACCAGGGTTCTTATTGCCCTTTATTTGTGCTTAGTTATCTTTTTTTCAGATTTGAAGATGTAGATTGAGACTGAAAGTAATAAACCAATCTCATTGAAAGTGTAAAGCGCCCCTAAATTGAGGCTGAAAGGTTGAGTTGAAGTAATCCAAGTGCAGCTCATAATTTTGCTTCCAAGTATAAAACTACTTATTTGACCAGACTACAACTGTTTCTGCTCAAGATTCTGTCTCTGGGTTCCAACCAGAATTATCAGATATGAGAGGCCACTGACCACATGATCAACTCTCTTCTTTCGAAGATGATGAGCACAGATCCTAAGAACAGCCCAAGTGGAAAGTTAGAGACTCAAGTCCAATGTGCATCTAGTTGCATAGCAGATGCCCATGTTTACCATGCATATTTGGATTCAAATAGCAAAAGATGCAACGCAGGAAAAATTAAATCTAAAAGTAAAAGTACTAGTTGCGTAGCATTTGCATCCAATGAAAATTATCCAACTCACAGAATAACGAGAATCACAGCATCTCTTCCACAAATTTAATAAACAATATTTAAGGGCATCATTTGCGCACGACACGCTTACTAGGAAATGTAAAAACTCAATAGAATATATCCTAAGGGATGCTAAAGTAATGCCAACTGTCACCGTTGATGCAAATATAAACAACATAAATGTTACATACGATGACTTTGGGATGTGACAAATCCCTTTCGAGCCACAGCATCTGGCACCACATGTCCATGTTGAAAGACAACAGTCTTGTCAATCACGTCACCCAAATCTAATAGATTTCCAAGACACATACAATCACGTCACCCAAATCTAGATTTTGGGAGTTGCAGTGTCTGACACCATATGTCCGTGTTGAAGACAACAATCAGGTTAATCACTACCAAAAGAGAGAAAGTATAAGGCAAGCATATGCAAGCCTTTAATCTATGTTCCAGAACTAGACCCTACTATCTAGATGAAAATAAATATAATAATAAAGAAAAAATAGACATCTATGATGGATTAGCTTCATCATTGACGAAAAAATTGAGGTCTCCAAACCCAATCCCCACTGCGTGTCATGCACCGATTAATTGTGATGTAATTGCTATTCTATTACATGCTATACTTGAAATAGCTTATGCCAAATATTGAGTTGTCATGTACGATCAATCTCCAAACCAAAGTACATGATAACTCCAAGTTGTCTTTGGATACATAATTAGTGCATTCACCAATCAATTGTGACAAAGGTCCCTCTTTGTCCCTCTCTTTCTCCTCTCTCTCTTTCTCACAATAGAAAGATATTGACTTCAAGCCCACAATAAATTACTAGAATTACGTTTTTGGATGTATATACCCCTAATGAGTTTCATGCTTCAGTAAACAAAAATTCCACACCAGAGCATTCTTGTACACACACATACATCGAATGAGATAATAGATGTTATAACATGCTGATTGGCACAAATACATTTGTATGACAGGAGTGTCACTCCTAAGGATCTCATGCCATTCTTGCATTAGAGTAGGCAAGATTTTTAATTCTATACAAAGAGCAACGGGGAAAGCTAAAGGGTAATGCCAATCACTCATAATTTCTAACAGTCATAGAAACAGAAAATCAAGTCTTGCTTACTATAAACGGAGGAAAACCAGCATTTCCTACAAATTTGTAAATGTTGAGACAAATTCATCAATCACAATAGCAGAGAAACATGCAAATATTGTTAAATGTATGACACACAAATGCAGCATGACACCTCAGAAGCACATCATGACATACTATATCAGAAATGGATGCAACTGCAAGACCTTTATCCATAAATATATTGTTTCACCAAGAAGTTCCACAAAGCATAAATAGGTTCAAAGTCAACAGTTTTAATCTATGAAAAATGCTATCAACCACTAAGGTACATGTTCTTGCAGCCAAATTACTCACAGCAAACAAATAATATGCAATGAGATCCAACCACCAAACACGTCTTTCTTTTTATTTGGGGGGGGGGGGGTGGGGTGGGGTGGGGTTTGGGGTTGTTTACACCAAAATGCAGGCATATCTTGGAACTTTTTTATTTTTGGAAAAAATATCAAATGCATAAACGACATTAACAAGACTGAAAGTACTGCTAATACATGCATATTGTATGTATGCGGTAAAAGAACAAGAGTGCATAATAACATTTACATGAACTGCTATGAAGCTTTGCTCAAAGCCTCAAAAAATCAGGACTAAAAAATTTCCCAATTTTTTGTCACTCCACAATTTTGTACAACTACTCAAAATCCAACATACAACCAGCATGATACACATCATTTGAAGAAGAAAACTACATCAAATTAATATGATTTCGAACATCAATATAGGACGCTACAACTATAATCATATGGAACATGTTCTGCAAATTTACCTCTTTAAAACTTCTACTTGAGATATCTGCTAGAAATATTGCATGTGAAACCGAAAATACTAGTATTAAAATGAAGATAGATCTCGGGGTCTATGAGGACAAAAAATATGTCAGCACATCTACAGACAAAACCTTTCAAGAGTTTTCTTTATCCATTTCTCCCCATCCACTACTGCTCCTGATATACTTATCGACCATACCAAACTCTTCATTCTGAACAACCCGCCTGTCATAGTTCTCAAGGGAAATAGGGCCCTTTTTCTGCCTCCTGTAGTAGATGATCTCCCAAGGCCATAAGCGAGCAGAACCAAAGTATGCCTCAACAGATAGATGTCTTTCATTTTCTTCTGAGAGTTCAAGGCCATAATGCTTCAGAACCCTGTACATCTCTTCTAAGGACATGCTTGTTGAATGGCCAGTCTGGGAATTGGCAAGTGCCTCTGAATCTGGCTTCTTGATTGATGCCTGCATATGTTCGATCTCCAATGTGCCAGAATTTTGAAATTCCATCATCTCTCCGAACATCTCAGAAGATGAATTCCCAGCAGTAAGAGTGCCTTTCTCTGACAGGAGTGTGCTTGGATTTTCTACTTCATATAATGACCCAGATGCAATATGGTTGCCATTGTCCTCCCTCACCGGAGGCTGGTCCTTTTCCATGTCATCTTCAACTTTAGAGGATGACAGTACATATTCATTATTGACAACCATCATTGTATTTTCAAGTTTAGCCTTCTCCAACCTTTTATCACTGTCTACTGGCTCTACCTGTTCAACTAGAATGTCCTTGGATTCAGGAGCAGTAGCATTATACAAGGAGCCTTTTAGATTCAACTGCACCTTATTTGGAGAGGATGGTAAAGGCCGACCAAGTGATACAGACACAGACAAAGACGCGGGTGAGCTCAACCTTGACCTAGACTTATAACTTCTGGACCCAGAATAGTGTGATTTTGAACTGGACCTTAAATTAGAAGACAAGGAATGTGCTCTGGAAAATGGGGATCTCGATCTACTGGACTTTGGCACAGTCTTTGAGGATTGGAAAGTAGGGCGTGACCTGCATGCAGCATTATCAGAATGGTCTGGCGATGCAGTTGACTTCCTCGCTTTCTTTGTGGTACTGCGTGTAGGACTTCCTATTTCCCGCCTCTTCTTTCCTCCATAGTCCTTTCTCCTGTCCCTATCAGTTTCCTGTGTTATACTATTTATCACCCTCCGATGGTTTCTAGAACCAGATGCCCACCTATCATCTCTGTGTTGCCTTACAGACATAGTATCCCTGTGTGACCGCAGTTTTCCCCAGGATTTGGATCCAAATCTACTGACCTCTCCTTTGCCTCTACCATTTTTATCAATATCATAGTCCTGCCTAAGATCAAACTTAGTGGATGTTCTCTGCGAAGCATGTTTTCTGGGACAATTACGGTTTTTGTGGCCAGAAGCCCCGCAACTGAAGCAAGTTTGCAGAGGTTTAGAATCATTAGAACAGTTCAGAGCTGCAGCGTCAATCTGCTCTCTCCCTAGATTCTCTTGAGAACTTGTGGCAGGAGAACGACCTGTATAGCCCATCCTTTGGTTTTCATTTTCACCTTTTTCATCGTAACTCTTGTAAGGTTCATAACGGTCAAATTCTATTCCATTTTCAACCCCCTTATCATATGAGCGCTCAAGAACTTGCCCAACCCATCTATCGTTGTCCAAGTTGGCTACAACACTGCGACCTTCATCATGCAAACCTTGAAGTTCTTCCTCAACATTATCTTTTAGGTTGTCTTGATGGTAGCCTGGCTCATCATCAAGCATGTCAGCAGAATTAGGCCTTCTACCATCACTATCTGGTTGTTTAATACCCATTCCGTAATCCCTCCAACCATTTGAACCCATTTTTCTACTAGCATAATCTCCTCCTCTCACAGCATTCCTTCCATGCAGCGGCTCATAGGATCTAGCACCTCTTGCAAATTTTCGAAAAGGTTGGGGCTGTTTATTAGACCATGTAAGAGTCAATGGCTCTCCACAGATGTTCCTGCCCTGTAGTGCTCTCAAAGCTTTCTCTGCATCCTGAGGGTAGTCAAATACTACGAACCCATATCCATCTTTTTTAAGCTGTACATTACAGTGCCCAAACCTTCTGAAAAAATATTCAAGTTCATCTCTTCGAGTTCGAGCTGATAGATTACCAATATACAAAGACATCTGGCCAAAAAGAAAATGTCACTTTTCCACAGGAAAGAGAAACCAATCATGCTCACCCATTAATAACTTTTTTAAAAAAAAAAAAAAAAGAAAAAACAATGTTTTTGGTATAAGGATAGAACTTCTTCATGGCACAATAAACTTGATAGTTGATTGCTGACAAATTCCACATTCCTCCAAAAGGAGGAGGTGGCCTTCTTCATTTTTCTTTTCTTAGAAGCCAGTTTCAAGTATATATAACATGTTAGCTATTCACCTACATTCATTTCATATTACTCTCAAACTTTAATCATACAACACACGAACATCAATCATAATACATCCTCAACCAAACACTAGTATAGCCTATTGGTTGATTTTATTTTCTGCCAAGAAACGTGAACCCATAACCTCAAATAAAACTTAGTTTGCAATAAACACCAAAGCACATTAATCGGTTGCTTATTTCTATGGGTATGCAAACCAATAAAGCTGTGTTGTATTGGCATAGTGGTCCAGAAAGCTTCACGTACATACAATTCACACAAGACGAAACCTGATTCCCGAGCACAATCAAATCAAGGCATTCAAGATTGGGGGAGCAAGGTGCACAAAACAATACAGAAACAATAAAAACACTGAGCTGTCATCACAGTCACTAAGCAACAAACATTAGAGCAAAAGAATTAAAAACCCATTTTCTATTCTCACCGTTTCCTTGGATTTCTAAGCAACGAAACAGATTTAAAATGTCCTGCACACAGATGAATTCCGTCAAACACCTTGCGTGCAAAAAGTAATAACCAGAACAATCACCGAACGGACACAAACTGTGCACTGACTTTAGCTTCGTTGCTCTAACCTAAAACCCTAATGGAACACAAAAACATGGAATTTATATTAGGGTTCTTGAGAAATGCAATAATACCGAGTTATAGAGCTCTGCAAAAGATTTGTTCTCAAGCTTCTGAGGTCTCACCCCGGTGCGCTTCTTTACTCACTTCTTTCTGGACCCTCCGGCTTTCCTCCTTGACTCGACCCGTAAGCGTTGGTCATGAAGATTGAAGAGCGGAGAGATGATCCAGTGGTGTTCGGACCACAGGTATCAACAAATAGAAACACAGTCTTGCGTTGATTTTGGCCGAGATCGCCGTATCATTTTTCCCTGACTCTGGGCCTGAGCGCACCTGATTTTACATCATGAAGTAATCTTAGTGGTGAAGCTAGTTTGGGACGTGGCAGACGCTGGCTGGCTTGACTGGCTTGGATAGTGGAAACGACCTGCGGAGGATATACTGAAGCTTTACCCAATTGGTCACCATCGCTTACGGTGCTCCAACTTTTAAAGGAAAAACAAGAAAATATAGTGGATGCCCCTTCACAAGATTCTAAAGCATTACATCATTGTCTAACTTTGGTATTCTTTTTTTAATTTAAAAAATATAGTGATATCTATTTGTCTTTGTCTTTGTCTTTGTCTTTTTTTTCTTTTCTTTTTTCTATATAAAAAACATATAGTATGTTTATTAATGTGTGTTGGGAGTTTAAGTAATATAAATTGTAAAATTTGTCTTGAGTATTAATTGTTTGTTGGTGCGTTTTTCAGGTCCAAGAATTTGATATTCAGTGATTTTCAATGAGGTTCCTGCAAAATAAAAACAAGGTCAGAGGATCTTCGGTTAAGGCTAAAGATTTTCCGATGCTTAAATTAACATTTTTATTTGTGGATAAGAAAATATAATAAAAATTAGCTTCTAATTATCCATAAATCAGTGTGTGTTGAGTGAAATATGCAGGAAATAGGTGGGAGAGAGACGTGGTTCTCTGTAGAGTTTTTTGGTGGAGAGGTCTTGTGTTGAGGAAGGGTAGAGCCTCGGGAGAGAGAGAGAGAGCACGTGTGAGGGAGAGAGACTCTTCTCCTTACTTTTTTTATTTAAAAGTGAGATGTATACATGTATCATTATGTGAGTAGATGGTGGCATGTTTGTTAATAAGTGTAAAATAAAATGGGGTCACTAGTAAATATTTTCTTCCCAACATTGTTCATGTAAGAATGGATGCAAGCACAATTGTTCTTGGTTTACACTGTATTTATGATATTGTAATCAGAAAGCAAGTTCTCACTTTTGTTGGTCATTGATCATTAATTTTTATCAATAAGATTTGAAATTTGTTAAAAACAATGTAGAATTTGTTTTTATTAATATTTTGCGTTGCTTGATAATATTTTTGTCATATGAAAAAAAAAAAAAAAAATATATATATATATATATATATCACAAATAGACATGGCTGACGAGAAACTACAATTACAATATTACTGAAATATGCAACAAAAGTTCGTGTCCCAATAATTCATTACAAATATAAGAATATGTGTCGGAACGCATTTCACGTATATGGTTTGAAACACAATCTTTAGCCAAAAAAAAAAAAACAAAAAAAAACAAAACAAAGTTTGAAAATGTCAATAATTTTTAATAACCTTATTGATTTTTTTATAACGTTAAAATTAGTTTTTTTGGAAGGAAAAAAATGTTCGAGTTTCGAGTGGTAGAATTTAGCTAGAAATGAATTTTGTTTGTTTTTATTTTTTATTTTTAATTCAAACATGGAAATGGGAGAAAGGAAAAGTGTAAAGGAGGATCTTTGCCGCTCCTAAAAATGAAAGAGAAAATAAAAGAAGAAGATGTGAGAATGCTTCCAAATACAATGTAGGAATCGGCTCATCTAGCTACAAGTTGTGCACAGACATTAACACATCTAGAATATTTCAAAGCTTTTCGATCTAAAAAGGAGAGCAACTGCAAACTGTATATCAGAAATAATAATTTCAGTGTTCCAATTAACAAAAAGACTTGGATCGTTGCTGTTGGAGTATCTCAAATAACACTTCTTTGAATATCTTTTATGAAGTTTCTCTAGGGTTTGTATGAGTTCCGTTTCCTATTTTGTTTAGTTTTGAGAATATAACTTTTTGAATTTTTAAGATGTTTCATTCAAGTTAAAGCAAGATTCTAAAGTCAGGATGAAACGTGAACTTTAATCAATAAAAAAGTTTTTGGTTCTTTCAATAGAAGGGTTTTGGATTTTGAGTTTAAAAGAGTCTTAAAAAAAAAAAGTAAAAGTTAATGACACTTTTGAGAAAAGATAAAAATCACTTTCACAAAATTTTGAAAGTGTTTTATTAAAAATAAAAATTGATAAATATTTTTATAAATTTAACAAAATATAACAAAAATTGTAGCACAACAATGGTGGTGTCGCCACCACTCTAATGGCCTTAATAGTGGCCGATAGGCTGCCGGAGCTTAGCGAAGGCTACCATGGGCCACTAGATCCAAAACGTAAATATGCTAGACGTGCTTTAGGTTTTGAGAATAATTTTGTAGTTTTGTTTTGAAATATATGTTAGAAATGGGGTCAAGTTGAAAATTAGTTTAGTTAGCTAGTTTTGATAAGAGTTTTCAGTTTGAGAAGTAAATAAGACTTTTATAGTAGTTTACCAAACGGAACCCATATTTTTAAAGCGGTTACTTGCCTAGTGGTCATGTTCTTTCTTCTCCGAGTGTCATATTTTTCATCGGCTATATTCTCCAACAGTCACATTTTTAGTATACATAGGACAATTTCCTCTACAATTTTCGTTCATCTCAATCCAAATTTATCTTTCATTCATTAATTGCTTTCCCTCTATAGATAATTTGTTTGAACTCGATGGCCTTTTATACGACTCTTCCTCCAAGTTATGTGAGAAAATGATAAGAGGCCTTATATTTAAAATCTTTGTAAACTTACCTGATCTATACTATTTTCCCTAAATGTTACCCCTTTGCAATCTGTTTTATCATTATGCATTCATATCCTTTTGTTGTACATTTGGGTATTTATGGACTAAAATGGGAAATTTTGTTTCTTAGTGGGGGAAATTGCTAAATTGGTCAATGTGGTTTGATATTGTAACAAATATATCCTTATAAATATATGCGGTATGCCTCAATAACAAAAATAATAATTCCGTACAAATTTTGATTATTTTTCCCTTAGAGCCCTTATGAAGTCACAATTTTACCCTAAAAAGATAATAATAATAATAATAAATAAAAATTGGGAGGGAAACACCAACATAGGTCATTGGGGGTTGGCCAATTACCCCTTTTGGTAGGGGGTTGACCATCCTAAAGGCATTTGGGATTGATTTACCAATTTTTGAGGCCAATTTATATGGGTGGTTAAGCCATTAAAAGTGGTTCGACCATTCCTAAAATCAACTAATAGAAGTAGCCAAACCAGTCTATAGTTCACAAGGGTAGTATAGTCACACTCAAATGTTTATATTGGGGATGATCCAATAGATTAGTTTAGGAGATAGTCAACCACTCTCATTTGTCACATAGAGGGTGGTCGAGGCTTACTTGAGGATGCTCCACTATCCTATTAAGCCCTTTCAAACAAAGCATTTTGTTTTTAAATAAAAAATAAAAAATATATTCCAAAACATATTAATAATAAAAGAAGCCCATTTTCCATTTTCCATTTTCACTTTTATTTTATTTTTA
Organism: Corylus avellana; assembly: GCF_965113065.1. Classification (NCBI taxonomy): domain Eukaryota; kingdom Viridiplantae; phylum Streptophyta; class Magnoliopsida; order Fagales; family Betulaceae; genus Corylus; species Corylus avellana. The sequence continues at coordinate 2,488,773 of NC_142499.1, forward strand.
TTTTTCAAAAGCTGTTAAAATTACCATGGGCCAAGTAAAACAATGGGCCAATCAACCCACCCACACACTATAGCAGTGGATAAGTTTTTCAGCAATGGCAAATAAAACACATTCCACTTTATTCCCAAAAAATCCTACCCATCACCCAACTCTCCCTATAACCTATCTATCCCCATAAGTCATTAGTCTCAATTTTTGGCCTCTTTATTCCCCCACCTTTGCCCCAGTCACCTGCCCTTTTCTTCAGATTCTCTCTCTCCCTCTGACTCCTCCCCCTCTCCCTCCCTCTCTATAAACCCCTCTACTTCGATCAGATCCCAGCACACCAACCGGAGATTATCCATCAGCAAGTCATCCATGACGCTTGGCTCAGGAGGATCCAGTGTCGTGGGTGAGCCCCTGGCCCTTTACCTTTTCATCCATAGTCTTCTCTGATCCTGTTATTTTTTTCCATATATCTACAAATCCGCTCCTGGGTTTGATGGATTTTTGTTGCTTATGCATTTTCTGCTAGATAATTTTTGATAGATTTGCTTAGATTAGTCACATGGCTTCGTGGGTTGCTTTTTATGTTTGACTCGTCTCCCTTGCATGATGGTTTTTTTTTTTTTTTTCGAGGAATTGCTACTTTAATGTCTCTTTGTTGTTCTTTTGTTTGGATAGATATTGATTTTTGCGTCAATCTGTTTTTGGGTTGTTTATTTATGTTCAAGTTTGTCTAGATTTCTTGTGCCGTGTTATTGTATTTGTGATTAATTCCGAGCTAGTTCTGAATTATTGTGTAATTGCAACTTTATTTCTTGATTTCATGTTCTGATGTAGGTTTGGTTTTGGCTAATTTGTTGTGGCATCTATTTGGTTTAGGAACGGTGCTTGTTTTGATGTGCTTTGCACGAGTGGAGTTATGGGAAGTGAGCTGAAGTTCTAACATAATCAAACTACGTTATGGGCTTTATTCGTGTTTGCTCCTTTATTGTTTTGTCTCCTATGGACTAAATAATAACTTTGAAGTGTCTATTACCAATCATGCAAGGGTCTACTGGGATTTTTCCTAGTATTTTTTTCCTTTTTTTATGTTTGATGAGCAGTTCAAAGGTTACTAAAACCATATGATCAAAGTTGTTTATGCATGCAAAACTCATGGCATTATCATTTTTACCCCGTTGGATGTTGCACCTATTGCATGAACATGAAGGTTTCTTTGTCCCTGACATTAACTCTGTGGTTCTTTCATATATCTTGTTTTTTCTTTTTCTTGAATTTGGTTGGGAAGCAAATGAAAATTTCTGTGAATTGCTCAGCAATGATCTAATCTCAAGATGAAGATGTATGGTAGCTTGTTGTTTATATGTTAATGCTATATTGAGCTTTTTATCATCGCTGGTAAAATAATAAGAGGCTTAAATATTAGAGGTTCCCTAGGCTGTCTGTTTTGGAGTTTGAGCAGCTACCATGAGGGTAAGCATACTTAACTGCAATAGCCACTGGATGAATTTTGTTCGTCTTTCACAAGACAAGAATTTGTAATTGTTCCTCCTTGATGGGACAATTACAAATTACCTGTGCTTGGTGGAGTCAGTTGTGAAAATTACCTGTGCTTGGTGGAGTCGGTCTCTGTCTCTGTCTCTTTGAATCTTCCCTTTTCCTATTGGATACTGAGTGCATGATCATTTCTCTTAAAGATGGTTTATCTGACCAAAGTCATTTTTAACATAAAAATATTTTACATGTACCATTATTATCAGTATCTGCAGTTTGGTGATTAATGGAATTGCAAGCACGTAGTCAATCAGATACATTGTTCATTAGACAAATCAGTAGCTAAGAAGTCCTTTATGGTATAAAATTTGAAATCCAAGGTTTTTCTGTCCAATATATGAACACTGCAAGTACATTTGTACGTATAGAAGACATGCTGGGGATGGTTTAGTTGAAAGATAGAGATGAACCAATTCAGAATACTCTGAGAACATTGAAAACAAAAGTTTGAAGTTTGCTCATACCTATGAATTCAAATCTACAGAAGCGTGGGAAGCAATCTTATACATAATGCTTGGATGTGTGTTTTTAAAAATGGGCATGGTTTTGGCTCAGACTGCAATATGCCAGAATCCAATACAAATTTAAAAAGAAATATGTAAAGTTACCCTATAGAAAAATAAATATGTTCAAAGAAGCTGTAATTAGTTTGACATTGCAGTCTGAGTTTAGGAGACATTTTCATTGTCATAAGAAAAACCATTGAAGAGTTCAATACTCTGAAATCTGTATTTAAACCACTAATTCTCCAAAGTTGAGTTTGTAGGCCACTAATTATCTGAAGTTGCGGTTGTAGGCCTTTTGATATATAGTCATGTTCGGGTATTCCTAATTTACTAATGTCAACTTTACAACTGTTTTGGCTTTTGATTGTATGAGTTTCCGTGCAGTCCCTCGGAACTTCAGATTGTTGGAGGAACTTGAACGTGGAGAAAAAGGCATTGGAGATGGAACCGTCAGCTATGGAATGGATGATGGAGACGACATCTACATGCGCTCTTGGACCGGAACCATAATTGGGCCTCACAATGTAATTGCCGTTTGTTTCCTCTCCCCTTTGATGTTATATATGTGTGTCTCTGTGTCTGTATCTGTGCCTAAACTATTCCAGCTGATGAAACATTTACAGTTGTTTGAACATGAACACAAGAACATTATCTGAATTATATGGAGATGGAACCTTACGCTTGATGCGCATAAATTAGTCCTTGGTTTTGACCTATAAGAGCAGGGCTGGATAAGAGACCTTGACTAATAAAATCTTATCTGTTTCCTTGCAACTTGAAATGCTTTCTGAAGCAATTGCTTTGGTGGTATCCTGCTGCCTTTATCTTTGTGGAGTCTATAGATTTGAGTTTTTAGCTTCTTTTGGCTGATTAGGTGGCATGTCAAAGCCTAGCTATAGGGTTAGGTCTTTGAGGTGGACGTGAATACACACACATGCTGCAGCACGTCTAAAGTGACTTGGATATCATAAATAGCTATACTTATGCTGAAAGGAAGCTTCTCAGTGAAGATGTTTTGGTTAGAACTCAAAAATTGTTCTTTCTTTAATATTGATGCCTCTACTAGATTTACATACCCATGCATGGTGGACATATGGTCAATCTTAATATTTTAAGACGTACTAAAATTTTGTGTTTGTTTTTAGTGTTTTCCCCTGATATGGGTTTCTTGCTTGTGCAATAACCTCTCTCTTTATTGGCCAGACCGTGCATGAAGGTCGCATCTATCAGTTGAAGTTGTTTTGTGACAAGGATTACCCAGAGAAGCCCCCAAGTGTTCGGTTTCATTCACGGATCAATATGACTTGTGTGAACCATGAAACTGGAGTGGTACGTTATAATTTCATTACATGCTTTAACTGATCTTCCTATGCTGCTGTGCGTTCTATATCTGCTGCAATTAATTATTTCCTTTCCTTGGGAGCTATGTAAACACTACTCACCAACCCACAGGATTGAATTCATGACCTTACCCTCATTTATGGGGACAGAAAAGGCCATTTGGTCTGAAGACTATTGGCATGACTGCAATGTATGATTTTCAGCTCTTAGCTTTTTTGTTTCCACTTTTCATTGGTTGAGAAGTGAAGATAGATCTATATATGGTAGAATAAATGGTGAGAGTCAAGTAGGTATATTTTTCCTATGTTAGTATAATTGGTTCTTGGTCACATGTTCTGTCATTCAATCACCATTCTATTTCTACAAAGAAAACTAGTCTTTATGCAGTTTTATGATAAGATAGTTGAACTGGGACAGGTGGAACCAAAGAAGTTTGGACTTCTTGCGAATTGGCAGCGAGAGTACACCATGGAGGATATACTGACTCAGCTGAAAAAGGAGATGGCGGCCCCACTCAATAGGAAGCTTGTCCAGCCTCCAGAAGGCACCTACTTCTAGCTTTGAAGATGTTATAGATATCATGGATCATATTGCATATGCAATATGCGATATGCAATATATAGTGTGTAATGCTTTGTTGATCCTTTTGAAGTGAGAATGCCCTGGAAAGTTTCTCCTATAGTCTGCAGGGCCTCATTGTTGTTTTGTCATCTTATTTTCTTTAACTCTGTTTAAAGATGCTGTTTGTTAATGGGATTTATATGTGTGTCAAGTATCAAAAGCCCCCCCTCCTCAAGTGTTATCTCAGTTCCTTCCAGCCTCATTATTGTTCTGAACTTGTCATCTTATTTCATCACTGCACTGTTTTTGCTTTTCTCAGTTGCAAGGAAAGGCGAGTGAAAATCACATTACATGAAAATACCGTGAAAATCACTCAACTTATGCTGCAAATTCTACACTCGAATGGCATGAGATGCTTTTAACGCTGGATCCTAAAGCATCCGGGGTCCCCTAATTAATCGAGCTCAGGTTATTACAAACCAACAGAGAAGTTGTTGCTTGGGCTCACGTAAATCATATTCGAATTAAATCTGCTTTTAACAAAAAAATGACGTGAAGCTGAGAGAGAGAGAGAGAGAGAGAGAGAGTTTTATATCCACCCAATTGCGGTGCCGTGCGTGGTTCAATTGTTATAGGATTAAATGGCGAGTAGCGACAGCCACATGAACGAATGGCAGGTTGTTGACTCTGTAGTTGATCGACTACGATGCATATCATAAATTCGAGTAATTTAATCTTCTTTTTATATCATTGCCCTATAAATTCAAAACATGGGTTCCTAACTTCCTATTCCTAACTTCCTAACAACGGACAAACTTGATAGAGACTTTCAACAATTTTGACAGCAAATATGTGAGAATTTTTATAAAATTTATATGTTTGAATAGGTTTTGAACCGTTTATATACTTATTTGGGCCGGTGGGTTCGGAGTTATAAAAGCTCTATCGCATATACCATCACAATTGTTAGTTTGTAAACAGTAAATTACTAATAATCCAAACATGGAACTTGTAAAAAAAAAAAAAAAAAACAAAGAGGAATGAACTTGAAAGCGACAGGCTAAAAGACAAGCGTGAGTGACCGAACTTGCGTCGTTGCTTGGGGCGGATTTTGCACGTCCCCCCTCTCCCCTTATTCGTTGCACCAAAATCAATGAGTCATTAACAGCTCACAATGACATTGCCCATTTAACTCAATTCACACGGTCTTCACGTTGTTGCCGACTCATCTTGCTTTCATTGCCTTCCTTGTATTTGTGTGAATAGCAGGAAGGTCAAAAGTCATAACTCGCCGACCCAAAGTTGTTGCCCTTTTTGGATTTGGATCGGTCCAAAATTTATTTACATAATTTACATGGAAAACACCCTCCAACAGGAAACTTTTAATTAATTATTGAGACAATAATTACTTTATTAAAATGTCAAGCAATTATATTTTTTTAACGAACCGTCTTTGAAGCAAATATGGAATCTTTCTCTGCGTTTTCTTTCCCCTATAAAAGTACTAATTGTTCCTATTTTTTGTCCTCCATCAAACCCTAGTCGCAGCGTCGTGAGAACTACAATTAATCCAAGAAAACTCTTCCTTCTTCTTATTATTCTTCTTCGTCTTGGGTTTGAGATTCAGTTTTAGCAAAGACGACGAACCGATCTGATCATGGGATCCGAAACAATCAGTGAATCGGAACCAGGGCATCCGTCTCATCGAGAGGTGGTAATACGATCGGTATGGTCGAAAAACTTGGACTATGAGTTGGCGTTGATCCAATCTGTGATAGATTTGTACCCGTGCATCTCAATGGACACGGAGTTCCCCGGCGTTGTGGTCCGACCGAACGCCGACCACTTTGGCATCCAGCTTCGACAGCCTGACCGGCATTATCTGGTCCTCAAGGCCAATGTGGACCGCCTGAACCTGATCCAGATCGGGCTCACTCTCTCGGACGAGAAGGGGAACCTCCCGGATCTTGGCACCAAAAACCTGTACATATGGGAGTTCAACTTCCGGGACTTCGACGTGGCGCGTGACCCCCACGCGCACGACTCGGTCGAGCTGCTGAGGCGTCAGGGCATCGACTTCGAGAAGAACCGGGAGTTCGGGATCGACTCGGTCCGGTTCTCCGAGATTATGATGTCTTCGGGGCTCGTGTGCAACGACTTGGTGACGTGGGTCACGTTCCACAGCGCGTACGATTTCGGCTACCTTGTGAAGATACTGACTCAGCGGGTCTTGCCGGACGATTTGATCGAGTTTCTGGAGCTTGTGAGGGTGTTCTTCGGGTCTAGGGTTTTCGACGTGAAGCACCTGATGCGGTTCTGCGCGAGCCTCTATGGTGGGTTGGACCGGGTTTCCCAGGAGCTCAGTGTGGTCCGGGTCATCGGAAAGAGCCACCAGGCGGGGTCGGATAGCCTGCTAACACTGCACGCGTTCCAGAAGATCAGCAAGGAGTACTTTGGCAAGAGCAATCCAATTGAAAAGTACGCTGGCGTTTTATATGGATTAGATGTATCTGATATTTGATGGAATCTATTACTTGTAGATTTCTAGTTGAAAATAAAAAGTAAAATCTATGCACATTTCTCTTAATCCATATTCTTTATTTGGCTATCTAATTTTTTTTCTTTTTTCTTTTTCAAATTTTAAGTTAATGAAAAATAGGACTTGAGTCTTGTAGACATCGTTTGGATTTTCAATGGTTCAGCTTTTGCAGTCTCAACATTTAACATTTTTCAATAATTGAAGTATAATCAGATATGAATCATTCAATTAAAAATAATAACTAGGAGTCTAAGAACAAATTCATAAAATCTGTTATTTCAAATTTTAGAAGTCCAAAGCTTCAAAGGTAGAATTTACTTTTAGAGGATATCGTAAGTTGATTGTTGAGCTGACAAAATCTGAACTATTCAATTAAGAATAATAATTCGGATTTAAAGAATCTATCAAAAAATTTAGAAGATCATAATCTGTAAGCTGAGAGAATTGGGATATGGATATTGTGAATGCGAAGCTTGGAAGTCAAAAGAGTTGGGCTTTTGGGAGATGTTTGAGAATGACGAATAAATGGCTTGGATCGAGACTTGAGTGTTTGTACATTGTGAAGACTTCAAGAAACTTGGAGAAAATATTGAAGAATTTTCCTAAAGAGGGGAATTTGAAGCTGGAGATGGGGAGGATAGACCTTGAGTTATGGAACATTTTCTTTACGGAGAAAATGGAAATCTTGCAAAAGACTTTGTTTTCTATGGTTGTGGAATATTCCCCGTTTCCGAGCGTTGACGTGTCACCAAATCAGTTCTAGCATGTGTGGGTCAGCTTCCGATGGTAGGTGGAGTTGGGGTCAATTATGGTTAAGGTATTTGAACAAAAGTCGAAGACAGTGTCAAATAGTATTGTAGAGGCAATTAAGGGTGGTCGAGTAACATTGATTGAGAGCATGCTTTTCAACCTGGGGGGAGGCCCCACCCACACTTCTCTGATCCAGTGCAGCCCAGCCGAAGGAAAGGAGATCACTGAAGATGAGAAGAAGAAGAAGAAAGAACGTACTGTTTACTACATTTGGTTGACCAGGCTTAGGCTCCTACTCCCTTTTCTAGCCCTCTTGTAGAGGAATTTCTTGTACAAGGTTGTTTGGATAACGAGTCTAAATCCCATCTAGTTAATTGGAAGAAGGATTGCACTTCTCTTCATCTTAGAGGGTCGGGGATCAAGAGTTTGGTTACTTTCAATCAAGCTCTATTGGGCAAGTGTATATGGAGGTTTGCTGTGGACAAAGAGGCTTTTTGGTGTCAACCTGTCAAGTAGTGGATAAAAAGTATGATAGTTTGGCGGGGGGTTGGTGTATGAACGTTGTTGTTGGGCCTTATGAGGTGAGTCTTTGGAAATATATTAGGAGGGGTTGGGATGCCTTCTCTAGTTTTGTTACGGTGATGGTTCTCGAACCAGGTTTTGGCATGACGTTTAGTGTGGAGATCATTTTTTGAAGGATACTTTTCCAAAGGTATTTTTCCTTGCAAGGAATAGGGATGCTCCGGTGGTTGTACTATGATTGCTACATTGGGACTTTAATTTTATCAGATTTGTGCATGATTGAGAGGTGGATTCTATTTCCTCTTCTTTTAATGTTTTGTATTCCATTAGGGTGGGTCCAGGAGGCGAGGAGAAGTTATGTTGGATTCATTCGAAAAGACAATCTTTTGAGGTAAAAACTTTTTACAAAGTTCTCATTCCCAATGTTGACTCCATGTTCCCTTGAAAGAGCATTTGGAGGATTAAGGCTCCTTTTGAGGATGGTTTTTTTTCCTGTCACTTGGACATCTTCCTTAGTAAACTTATCATTTTGGATAATCTCTTTGTGTTGTATGTGTAAAAAGGGTGCGGAAATTTTGGGTCATCTCTTTCATTGTACTGTCATGAGAGATTTGTGGAATATGGTCTTTAAGATGTTTGGAGGAGAGTAGCTTATGCCTAAACATGTAGTGGATCTTCTGGCTTGTTGGAAAGGAAGGGTCAACTGGAATGCGGTTGTGAATTTCTTATAAGTTGTCATGGATAATAATTTGACTGTGGCAGAGGATTTCAAGGGTGTATAAGATCTTTAGATTGATTTTCTCTTTGCATTAATATGGTTTACATTTTCTGGGGTTGATGTTGCTTTATGATTAGAAACTTTGGTTAATGAAGTAAGTTTTAACCACAGATTGTTTGAAATATTCCTTTTGGAAGGATTGAAGAACTTATGTGGATCAAAACTGAAAATATTCAAACTATAATTAAGATTCTTGTCTAAATAGATGAAGAGAAAAGGTTATTAAGCTCCCCTTTGCAGATATTCATTGTTTAGGATTGATAAGTTCTTATTGTCTATTATATTTAGTTTATGGTTTCAATAATTACTGCCAAGTGCCATTTTTAAAAAGGGGGAGGGGAGATTACTGACTAATTTGTTCAGGAATGAACCCTTCCATAATAAGTGTGGTGTGCCTGTAATAATAAAAGCGATCAAATAGATTTTTGAGCATTCCACTTCCATGTCCCAGAGGTTTTTCTGAAAGGACACTAAAGTAAGTCACTACCTTATGTGGATATCTGGAAACACTTCTTGTGTCGCAATTTTGTATAAATTCTGGAAGACGAAGCCAAGAGGAACTCTACCACAGTGCACATTGTCCCAACATTTGGCCCTACATTATTTCACTGGCCAAATTCCTCTCATAAGAAAATTTGAATTTGGAGATGCCTCTCAGAGTCTATTGTAATTTGATTGTGAGCCTTTCAAATTCTGAAATCATTAGTATTTTGGAAGAGAAGGAAGAATCAGATAAAAGTGACAAAAAGGGACATCGGAATTTGATATGTAAGAAAACTAAATATGCAAATCAATCCTAAGGGGCTTAGTTTGTAGCTAATCTGAAATTTTGGCTGAAGAAAAAGTTTATTGCATCCAATTGAAAACCACAAGGAATCAACTCTTTTCATGGTTGAAAGTTCATTAGATGTATCGTTTGCAAGAATTCCCAGCATGAATGCCTCTTCACTTGACCAGCTTCAAACTTCAATTTTTTTTTTTTTTTTTTCTTTTACCAATTCTTTATCCTAATGCAAGTCTTGTCCCAAGGAAATAAATGCAGGATACAATGGGGGTAGCTATAGCCCTACAGCTTTCCCCCTTCCCCACCAAAACCCCAAATAAAGAAGCAGCAGCTGATGAAGGCTGGATTTTATCATGGGTCCTTGTAGTCTGTCACAGAGGTTTTCCTTCTGTGGTGGGTTTGAATAATATCTTGATGGTTGTTGATCTTATTGAAAAGGGTGGTTTAGCATTAACCACTTTATCGTTTCTCTTCAGGGATGACTGTGTGCCTTACATTTTTTTTAAAGATGGGAATCTTATTGTGATGAACAAAGAATATAATTTATATAATTTGATTTCCATGGCTTATGGCATCTCTGGGATCTATGCAAGTTGGGTGTTTTTCCTAAGAGATGGTCCTTATGCAAGTTGCGGGATCTATGCTCAGGCAACTGTTGCTTTCTTCTTTTGCTTCAAATGGAGCACATAAGGGCCATTCTCGAGTTGCCACCTGTGAACCGTTTATCATGATCTATGTAGCACATACAGACTGCATGATGATTGGCTTCAGGAAAATCAGGTGATGCCTCCACAATGGTTATTACTATACAGGAAAATCAGGTGATGGCAGTATGACAAGTTGGCCTTACTAAGGCATGTGGGTGGTTTTAGACAGGTAAGTAATGAACATTTAACTCTGGTAACTGGCAAATACGCTTTCTACGATGGTATGAGAAGCTTAAACATTTTTTTATAGCTGTCATCTGGTAGAAAAAGTCATATTTTTGCATATGCAGCCTGGTAAAAAAGTCATATTTTTGCATATGCAGCCTGTGAGTCTTCGACACATATTGCTGAAGAAAGGGAACCATCACTTACTGAGCAATTATTTATGTAACACTTATTCTAAGATTATAAATTTCATATGGAGATATTTTAATAATTGTATTCATCACTTACTGGCATTAACAGTAGTTTTGCATGGCTTATGTAGATAGAAGGCAGGTCCATTGGCTGATTTGGCTCCTTATATGGTTTTGTGACATGCCAATACTTATTGTAGGGGCAAGTTAGCTGTAGAGATCACTTTGAAGTGCTTCACATTATTTTGGATTCATATAAACTTAGATAGTTGGCACAAATTCTTGACTTTGTTTTAGTTCTTGTTGTGATACCATGATTGAATCAAGATTTGCTCTAAATCAGAGTCTTAACTTTTTAGTGTTGTAAGTATCCTTAGTTCACTGTCTTTTGGTTTTGTCAAGAGTTTCTCATCTTATCATGGTTCTTGTAAATTCCTAGGCAGAGAAAGGATTTAGGGGACTGTAATTTGTTAGCACTTGAGAAACTTTTCGCAATGTTTGTCTATTATCGGTCAAGATCATAGTTTGTAGGTGGGCTGTGCTATTTGTCATATCCCCATACCACTGAGCTTATGTGGCAGTGTCAATTTTCCCTACCACTTCAGCCATTTTTTTTTAAAAAAAAATTGAAAATAGACACTGCCACTTCAGCTCAATAGAAAGGGAGTGGGATACGGGTGTGTCAAATAGAATTTCTCTTTGTAAAATACAAAATTGTCGATAGCAGCTCTGCATTTACCTTCTCTAAGATATCAAGAAATAGGAAAAAGAAACTGCAATCAGCCCTTAAACAAGTAACAAAATTGTTCCAATACTCCATTTTTATTTAGAGAGAAAAAAAGGTTCTTATACTGGAGACTTGGTCATTTTGGTTAAATATCCTTTTGGACTGTCATTTGCGAGAATAGATTTTTCATATGTACTTATTTTAATGGTGTCATGAAATCATGAAATGCTTTTATATGTTAGGCACCCTCTTTTTCGTTTAACTCAAGGAGAGGTATGGGATTCGGTCACAAGTAGTATTTTGCTTGGGTTTGCAGTGTTTAGGCAAATATGTAAGCCTATTTCATTAATTAACACGTGTAGATTTCGCCATTCACTATTTTTAAGTATATTAATGGTGCCAAAGTAGGCAATATCTGCAAGATTAATTTAAATATATTTAACTAGGTGTAAAAAATTTTGAAACTTTTGCCATGTGTAACATAAAATGGGCGGCCAATAGTTAAGCGTATAAATTTAAAGTCAAACATGAAATGCCTTTATGTTTATAAAGAAGAGTTGTTACGTGTATCCAACTGAAAATATATCACAATTTCCAGGAAGCTTTTGTCATCAACAGTGACGTTCTTTGATCATTTATGAAGTTAAGAAGCTAACAAAGGCTCCAAAAAGTAAAAATTCATGTTCTTTACTTTCTTTAGTTCAGACGCATCTTCTTAACTTATTGTATGTGAAACTACTTTAAGAAGTTGCTTTGGAAAAGTATAGGCCTTGATTTTGGTTATGACATGGTGCTATTGTAGATGAAGTGAGATGAAACTTTACATGTGATAATCCTTATAACGAGTAATTTCTTTTCATACAATATTAGTTACTTCAGAGCTGCTGTTTTTGTGAGCAGAAAGTAGCTGAAACAATACTCTCTAGTCATAATAAATAATCTCTAAGATCCCCTAATCACGATGAATACTCTCTGATCATACTTATTAAAAGAAAATTTATAACTTTTCTTCTTGACTTAAATAAGTGACAAATGTATAGTGGGTGTGACATGCTTTGGTTTACACATCTGTGTGTCAACATTTACATAGGATCTTTAATACCTGCCTTGAACCTCTATGTTGTTAAGTAGAATTGGACATGATAGACATGGATACATTTGGTCTAGTTTTTTGTACATCTATGAGTGATTGATGACTTTGTCTCTGGTTGCTTGGCCAAATGGGGTAGAAGGGGCTGGAGTCTCTAACCTGTGTAATCAAAGTTAAATTTCTATATGCTGCTTTAGTTTATGTGAGATTCTAACCTTTGCATTGGATATTGGGGTACCTTGTTGTGGGTGCTTGGGTTGGCAAATAACTAGGCTGCTTTCCTTTCTAAAAGAGGAAATTTCATCTTGCAGACATTATGGGACTCCCCAGCCCATCTTCATGGTTTAGGTCATTCTAATTACACATCGGATGGCTATATTTTTATTCTTTTACCAATCACTGTTTTGTGACTGGCTCTAATGCTTGTGTTTTATATTTGCTGTCTGAAACAAACAGCCCTTTCTACATTCGTTTTGGCTGCAAACTGGAGCCTGCAGAATTATGATGTGTTTTGGGATTTTTTATTTTATTTTATTTTTTAATTTTGTTTTTGGTTTAAAATAATGGTCTTATGTGACAAAGTGTGTTTTTAGGGTGTTATATGTTTTGAATTGTTTGTTAATGTTGTTGTTCTTAGTACAGAAAGCAAAAGGCAGGAATCATAATTTTAAGAAACAACCAAATCTGGGTGTGAGACCTTTTCTTTCCTTTCTTTTTCTTTAAAAAAGAAGAAGAAATGGTGGTTTCAGAGTCTTCCTTGCACATTTTATGTGGATTATGTTATGCAGAAGTTTGGTGTCTGCTGTCAATCATTTGGTGGATTATGTTATCAGAGGCTCATGCCCATGATTTTGAATTTGCAGTTAAAAATATGTATAGACCTCTTTTTTTTCTTTTTTTTCTTTTTCCAATTCTTTTAGGCAATTATTTATTTGTGGCTTTGATCGAATTAATGACAATCCATATTCGAGAGATATGTGTTTGCTTTTAACGTCAAATTCCTTAGAGCACTGAAGCCTGTTGCTTTTCAACACGCACATACTAACCTTTTTAGAGCACTGGAACCGGTTAACTCTTGACATATCAAAACACACAAAACAAAAATCAAGATTTAATTGATGAAATTAGAAGGAAAGATGTCAAATTGGCAATGACCACATACTTGAAAAGAAATTTAAATTCTAACAAAAAAAACTACCTAAAGATTTCAAAGCTTAAATCCCCAAGATCATAAGTATACTTGAAGAGTAATTCTATTTAACTACTCCATTCCCCTCCTGTCTCCCCAAATCTAATAGGTAACAAAAGGGATTTTTTTCTCAACATGAAATAACCTTTCCTCTAACACATGGTATGCATAACCTTTTTTTTTTTCTTTTCTTTTTTCCTAAGCAAGATTGCATAGCATTAGTAAAAAAGGAAAGGTACACATGGAGGGAGTGCAGACCCTAACAAATACCACAAAACAATCAAAACAGTACCATAAAAAACATAAAGGAAAAAAAATATATATATATATATATAGAAATGTGTAAAATATATGGTATGATTCAATGGTTTCTTTGCATTAGGCCAAAAAAAAGAGGCTTTTAAAGCGGCAGCTTCTGAGATAGTCCAGAAGATTGATTGCTTGAAGATACTATTGTGACGACTTAATAGCTACAGTAAAAAAGATTGCATTGAAATCAGTTGGACCGAAATTGCTTAAGAGGAGCTCCACTTCCGCGTTCAGTGAAGAGATGCTATGCTATTGACGTTTAGGAGACATTGGGTTTGGATTTAACAGTTCCTATTTCCAGAAAGGGGCACCATCTATGGAGAGGCTAATGGGAAGGCAAAGGAGAGAGAAGATGTAGAGAAGGGTCGAGAAACCTGAAACAAAGAAAAGCGTTGCGCATGCTGTACATATTACATGAGACCAAGAGAAGCTATAAAGGGTTGTTTAAGCAATTCCAACAACTTGTGGATGTATCACTTAATTATGCTACATTTTTTCTCATCATGGAATCGTATAATGAATAATACTCAATTAAAAAACTATGTGTTGAGTCATGAGTGTCTACTCTTTTTGATATAGTAGATCTAATCATTTGGTTGAGCAATTAATCCCCCATGAGCTACTCGTGAAAATCAATGAAAAAAAACAAAGATAAAGATATATTATTTATATTAATTTAGCTCTCTTTATTCTAAACAAGACAAAATGAATATCTCTTGGTGGTATAGTTCTAGGGCACGAATCAAATAATTGAGTTTCATAGATTCTCAATGTCCAAACCCCAGAGATTCATATTCATTTCCAGACAAATAACAACAGTAAGGGAATCAAATAATGTTTCAAATGGCAATTAAATCCTCCTAGGGTAATCTAAAAAAAAAATGGTCCCCCAGAAAACACGAATAATGGATAGGGTAGCCCACCTCCACAGAAAATTTACACCCCCACAGAAGATGCCCTACACAGGACCCCTTCAAATAAAGAAAGAGACCAGGAAAAGAAAAATGGAAATCTTGGCTCATAAATTTTCAGCTTGTTAGTCCCTTTTGTGCTGGTTGTGTATTTTGACCAGATATTGGTATCCATAAACAATGCCATCACCACCAAATTATACTGTTTGCGATGGTGGGGCATAAACACCCTACTCTGCTTTGTTGTGTAGCCCTCTGGTTGTGAATGCAACTGAATCTTGTTCCTAAAATTGTTGAAGTTCATCTTGTTATAAGGCTGAAATTTCTATCTTACAAGTTTGTATGTATGTCATATGCCTAAGGGACCACCTACAAATCATGAACAATATGGTCCCTTAAATTTTTTGGAGCCAAATTTCGAGCAATATGCATATTCCCCATATTGCTAACAATCTTGACAACAAAATTGCTGAGAATCTCTATCCGAATTTGTCATATATTAGTTAAGATTTTACTTTTTCTATTGTTCTTTTTCTATTGTTCTTTTTCTTAATCTTCACTGTTTCTTTGGAAACTTGTCTAGATTTAAGCTTATAGGGGTATTCTTACTTCAAATGGTTTTATCCATCATAGAGCGACGCGGCCTTCATTGGCTAGTAACTTTTACCTTTCTGATCTCCTTCTAGTTCACTGAGGTGTTAGTGATCTGTTTTAATTTGGTTTTTTAGTTTAGCCTTTATTTGCTTTCTATTTTTAATTTTCGTTGTAATTTCTTTTGAATGAATGAAAGTACTTAAACAATAAAAATAAATAAAAAACTAAGATTTCGCTTGCATCAAGTTCCAACCATCCGTTGGGATTGAAACATGCATTTCATAGCAAAACAAAAGGGACACGTATCCTAATCTCAACGGATCCTGTTACGAGTCTCATTGTAATCCATATAGGCCTCCCTGATTCCTGAATGAATGACATGATCATTTGATTACAACCCTAGGATTAACTGAAAGTTGCATTGGAGGTCAGTGTTCAAAAGACAAGATTGAACTGATGGAGCTAGGGTGACCTAGTATTAATGGAGGTTTTGGAAACAAGGAACAAGCCATTGAAGGTGAGGATGAGTTCTCTCTCTTCCTCATGCTACAGAATATCCCTCCAACCCATGAATTGGAGATGAAATAAATGAGTCTTACAGGTGTCTCAATCTTCACTCTGGCATGCATTGGTAGGCACGTGACAGAGAGTTAACGTCTTATAAAGATACTTCCATAAGATTTTCATCCCACTGTGCCCCCATTGGCCATATGTTTATCATCATCTTTTTTTGAATTTCACTTCTTCCCCCTCCAAATTTGCTGTCTTCATCAAGTGAATTCATTTTGCTTTGACTGCCAGAAGAGCCATCAGTCTCTACCTTTATTTAGCTATAAAAGATTATGGTTGAACAGCATTAAATTTGAAGATCAACACGTCAAAAGTTTTAGAGCCGATGAAATGCAGAAAGTTAGGCCATTAAACATGTTACACGTTAAACTGATCCAATCTAATGCCCGTACCCCAAATTGTGCCCGGCCCCACCAAAATCATAATCCAATTATATATACAATTTTTTTTTTTTTCTATTTTATTATATATACAATTTGAATTGGGCTTAATGGCAATACAATTAAAACCGGCTGTTCATTATTCTGATATACTACTAAGCAGTAAGTATATTGTACCCCCACCTTAAGTTGACATTTCCTATTAACTTACTGCTTAACATGTCTATCAAAATATAAATCAATTTTGATGGAAATCTGCAAGCTTCTCTATAAATTTAAAATAAAATTTTCTTAAGTTGGATAGATGTATTTAGAAAATTATTACCCACGGACGACTGGCTAGTAAATGGATGGTCTAGCATCTAAACAAACACATACGTACTTTCTCAGATCAACACATGTCAATTTTATATATTGCATTAGAAGAAATTTCAACCGCTTAATTTAAAAGAGAAATTTGTACTTCTTAAATTGCTAGCTAGCTTAAAACTCTTATGAAGTTTTATCTATATAATTTATTTTTTTGATTGCTCTGCTAATAGCATTTACAATAAAAACTATATAGTTTTCCTACAAACTCGATTAGATTGATATATATGTTCTTAGAGACTTAGAGTATACAATTTTTTCATATGATTAATAGGGCAAGTGATTTTCGCAAATGTTTTTACAAATGTACATAAACATTGTGTTATAAAATTAAACTAATGTCAATTTATCTGGATTGAAGAGTTTGGACCAAAAAAAAAAAAAAGGTTTTGTCCTAGCCACCCTTGGTTCTTATTTTTAAAAATAATGTTCTGTTTATATATATATATATATATATATATATATAGTGTAGTGTACTCACTTACTTATCCTTAATTAAAAACGGTTTGTTTTGATGTTTTCAAGAGAACATCAAGAAATATATTTTCTCAAACTATTTTTCGTTTTCAATTTTTTTTAAAAAATAAACATGAACATCATGTTTATAAAAACAGAATCACATGTTGTCTAAAATTTCCGATTCTTGAAAGGACATCATATTAATTGGTAACATACTAATTAAAAAAAAAAGAAAAAGAAAAAAAAACACTTAAAACAAAGCACTCTAAGTCTATATATTATTGAATGGGCTCAGCAGTCAGCTGAGCTGATGGAGGCCATTTACTTCCACGGCTAATAATTTAATACACACACAGAAAAAGACCCCTCCAGCCCTCCCCCTTTTCCTTTCCTTTATTCCAACTCCCCCCACTTGCGAGTTGCCAATCTCTCTCTCTCTCAACCCTCTCTGACTCTCCCATTAATGCCACATAAACATCTCACATCTCAAACCTCCAAAGCTCATCGCAGACAAGAAAAACCAGAGATGGGAAAGAAAATGAAACTCCCCTTCATTTTCAAAAACACAGAGGCAAGCTCTTCTTCGTGGCCTTGGCCTTCTTGTAAGCAACCCAGAACCCTCTCCTTCCGGACCCCCAGCGACATTTACAAGACCATCAACTCCATCTACTTGGATCCCGCCGTTAATGATCACGTGGTGGAGACGACGACCGAGTCGTTTTTCACCAACTCGTCCGAGTCGGCCAGCTTCTCGACAACCTCGGAATACTCCCGCGTGGATCCGGTGGAGACGTTGATTCGTGGGCTGCGGTCGGAGACAGAGAGGCTGTTTTTCAAGCCGGGAGAGACGAGCTCGATATTGGAAGAGGCGAAGGAAGGTGGGTTTCCTTTCAAGGAGAGCGTGGTTTTGTCAATGGAGTCCCAAGACCCTTACGTGGATTTCCGCAAGTCCATGGAGGAGATGGTGGAGGCTCATGGAGTGAAAGACTGGGATGCTTTTGAAGAGCTTTTGTGCTGGTATTTGAGGGTAAATGGAAAGAGCAATCATGGGTATATTGTTGGAGCTTTCGTTGATTTGTTAGTTGCTCTTGCATTTGCTTCTTCTTCTTCTTCTTCTTCTTCTTCTCATTCTCCTTCTTCTCCATTATCTTTGTATACTTGTTCATTTTCTTCTTCTACTCCTTGCATATCCTTAATAGAAGATGATGAGGAAGATGGCGATCCTCGTTGTTTATCTTCATTATCAGAAGGTGACGAGGAGATCGAAGAAAATGTTTGATTTAATGGAAATATATGTATACGCCGGTAGTTTTGGTAAATTATAGTGGAGCTTTTCTTTTTTCTTTTTTCATATTGAAGCAATTATTATTATTATTATTATTATCTCTGTGTACATAGTATACACGTGTGGAGAGAATGCAGGTGGTGTATAATGAGGGCAACGGGCGATTGCGTAGAACTGTAAAAGAGAAAGGTAATGAGACATGGGAATTCCAACTACTATTTTGGGAAATCTTTTTCAGAGCAAGTAATCCATATCATTGCATATATAAGACAAATTATAAGAATTTCTTGATATAAAAATACATTTGAAAATGAGATTGCTTAAACGGCATTCCTTCCGTTATAAATAACATCATCATGTACATGGGTTCCAGTAGAGACGAAGATAGAATTTTAATTGTGTTGGAGTAATATCTATAAATATTGGATATGTTCCACACGGCACTTGTATTGTAACTGGGATCAATCAGGGCCGTTCAATTTAAACAAGTTAGTCATTATCATATGATAGGTACAATTCCAGGGCAGAGTTTTTGGCGTGGTCCAACACTCATATTCTTGCAGCCTGCATGTGGCAGGCTGCAACATTATCACCCCCAGAAATTGAGAAAAATATTTTTATCTTCGCGTTGAAAAATATTGTCTCTATTTACGTAACGATAACATGAACAATTAATATTAACATGCAGTAGAAATCCGTTTGCTTTTTTGACAGTCAAATCGATGCAAGTTTTAGCTGGAATAATATTGCAAACCCTCACCTGTCATTCAGCTAATTTCTGATTGGCTACAAGATTTTCACAGAAAACAATTTCAAAGTTTCCTTTTTCTTTTTTTTTTTTTTCTTTTTTCACGTAGGGCACCTTATATCACCTCAATGCAAGAAAGAAAACAACAAGAGGATCTAGGACATATATTCTTAGTGTGGGTGAGGTGAGGGTGAGGTGAGGAGAGAATGTCACAACCTAGAAATCTAGTGGATGGTGCGGATGTAATATTGTTGAAAGACAAAACTGATGATGTTTGACCTTCAACCAGATTGCTGCCACAATATAAAATATCTTCCCCTGATGATCATTAATTTGTACATTTTTTTTTTCTTTCTTTCTTTGGTTGAAATGGATGTGACTGCATATGTCTTTGATGACTGCTAATTAATTAGTAAGATTTAGACACACCTTAGAGTGACAATTTTGATCAGTTTCAAACTTGTCAAATGACAAAATATACATCATAGGGTACTAGGTTTATTTTATTTAGGGGCTGACTATGCAGAAGTGATAAAATTAGAGAACGAACGTTACTCTTCGCATCGATAATTCATCAGACTCATTTTACATTAGTTAATGTGTCGCGTTTTTTAGTGCCTTCAAGCATATGCATGTTAGTTTTTTTTTTTTTTTAATGAAAAATTACTTAAAACACACAAATTAAGGAAAGAATAATTAATTAATTTTTGAAAATGTTACTTGCATATATACCTCTTATATATATATATCAACTTTTTTATTATTATTTAATATCTCTCTTTTTTTTTTTTAAAGAGAAAAAAGAAAGTCAAAAAGGGTGAGCATTAATTCAGCATCGTGTACACAATTAGATTTATAAAATAAAGTTTTAATAATGAAATAATTTATCTCCATTTTACATTTTACTTAAAATAATGAGGATGCTATTCCCATATAACACCTACCCGATTGATGAGACTCCAAACAAAAGTTAATTCCCCCGTGAAAGACACTCAAAGCGATGTGTATCTCTTCGATGAACAGAGTGGGGAAGCCACATGGCCCATAAAAGCCTCCAAATTAACATGTTTATATGCCTTTTAAAATTCAGTAAATACCAATTAATGTGTCCTTCCAATAAATTAAACATATTATGTAACCTTACGAAAATATGTGTGTGTATATATATATATATATATATAGAATAGAATGATCCTCCCAGTCCTTGTGAAATTACTGAATTACTGATTTATGCATGCATTTAAATCCCTTGTCAATTCTAGTAAGACTTTTAGTACTTCTATTTAATTTATCCCATTTAAAACTGACTGAAATCCATTATTGGATAGACTTAGTACTGTCAAATTAAATTCCATTTAATGAATTTTAATATCTTTCTAGGATTCCTTCATATACTCTTTAAAAAAATCCAGTGATTTTAATTTAATTGATCATTAGATAAAAGTATGTTTGGATCAAAAGATTAAGAAAATATTTATTCATATACTTCTATAAAATGTTGACTAACTAAATTCCAAATAAGTATACAAAAGAAATGAAATAACCATAATATTTTTCATGAAACAATAACATGCATCATATATGATCTGTGTTTATAGTGTGGATCAAGTCCTTTCTATTTTATTTGAAATGAAAATAAACTATTTAAAAAATTTTACAGTTTTAATAATGTATATACTCACATGATGAATATATTGCTACATTATTTAAATTTTAAATGACATATCACCATGTGCATGCACAATATATATCATTAGATGAAATAAAACAAAATTTGAATTGTTAGATGCCCAATGGATTAGAATTAATTGTAATTTGAGTTATGCATGATCAATAAGGTATTGTCTTACATGCATATTCTGATTTTCTATATTTTCTAGGTAAGATATATAATAAAATTCTTAATCTTCTATTAATCTTATTCTACTGGATTGATTGATCGGATTAATATCAATATATTAAGAAGTCAATATAGGTTAATTAGTAGGCTCAAAATTTGAAGTTGAACAACCTCCTCTCACGATGAACGGTTGCATCAATTACCATAACATGAAGCAAATTGTTTAAACAATATGATATAATTTAGAACAAAGTAATTGTCAAAGCTCCACGTTCAAGACTTGTTTTCAGCATAGATGCCTCTTCAATCTCTGAGCCCAGATTCTTCCCTGCAGCGGCGAAGCTTCTAAACCTTGTGCCACAGATTTTTTTATACTCCACCTCACATTAACCAATGGATTGATTTTGCTTATTTTTATGTGATTAGTTGAATAGATTATCAACCAATAATTTTGTGTATTAATGGAACTCCCATTTCGAGGTGTCATTTTTTATTTATTTATTTATTTATTATCACCATCAATGCTTCTGGTTACTTTTACTATATTGTGACACAAGTGAATTGAAATCCTCTAAAATTTCTTTTAAATTTGAAATTCTTAAATTTATAAATCTCAACCGTTTATCTCATCTAAACTAACGTTTAAAATAAGTCATGTTTCAGCATTTAATGAGGAAACATGTCTTATTAAATTCTTTGTCATTAAATTTTCTCATTAAATGCTGAAACATAGCTTATTTTAGACGCTTAAATGAGATGCGATTTATGAATTTGAGAATCCCAAATTTAAAGAAAATTCTAAAGAATCTCAATCCGACGTAATCGCCCTAAAAAGTGGTAGAATTAAAACTCCATTTATGCTTCCAAAAAACAAAAAAAAAAAAAAACACAAACTTTTAAGGCCAAACTGCATTTTAGCCCTTCAAGTTTAGATTAATTGTCAATTTAATCGCTTTAGTTCCAATTTAATCGCTGTAGATGAAGGTTAAAATGACATCATATATAATAAAAAATGAAATAAATTTCATAAATATAAAAAATAGAAAGCAAAGAAAAGAAAAACTTGCAAACAAAACTCACCATAAAGTCCTACTAAACACTTATTGGAATTGAAGATCTGAAGAAAAATGGTCATTGATCTACTGTCTGCTATCATGGTAAGTGGAAGTCAACAAGATTGACGGTTATGATATATCATATATTGTAGTCAGTGTTTTCTAGTTCACTCTATTTCAATGGAAGAGCCGCATCTGATCATTTTATATTTCCAGACAAACAAACAAACACTCTGCAGGCGTTTACTTGTCAAAATGAAGTTTGTAGGAAACCAATACGAGTACGTATTTCATAGATGACATTGAATGTAAGCATGGTAATTAGTGAGATAATGACTTAACAATGAGACCCACATTTTCCTAGAAAATTAATTTCCAGGAAAGTAATGGCCAAACAGTATAGAAGTTGGTGTTGTCCCATTGCAACTTGTAGCCTTGTGTGGCTCCGCATTAAATGCCTCTGTATTGGCTAAACGTATGCGCCCATCCCCCAATACACTCTTGTTTTTTCGACCCATCTGTCCTTAGAGATTTTTACCGATCTTCTTGTTCAAATTCCAGAGTTTTTATTTCAAAGAAGTTTTGGCCAGCCACCCACTTGTTTGATGGATAAGTTTTATATGAACTTTTTCACATTTTCTTAGGATAAATGCTTATAGAGAATACAAATCTATCGTTGCGAGTCTCTGGTGTTCAAAGTTAAGATAAAATTTTATAAATTTTATAGTATTTATGATGTCGGGTCATTTAAATAATATAATACCGTGTGCACTGTTTGGGCTAAAACATAAGTTAAAATTGAATAATATTATATACTTGACAAGTATTTACTTTTCGTTTATCAAAATTGATGTGTCGTGGTCTATCATAACATTTGGTGAATGAAAATTCATTTTTTGGGTTAGGCACACCACGTCAACTTTTAAGTAAATGAAAAGCGTATGCTTGTCCGGTTCATAGGATTATCCGTTAAAATTACCTATTGTTACATTAATTTATTAAAAAATAAAAAAGAAAAAAAAAATAAAAAGAAAAAAAAAAGAAAGAAAGAAATAAACTACAGAATTAGAGACAGAAAGTAGGACAACATTCTCCCTCCAAAACTTGATGCATTGAATGCTGCTATAAATATGCAACGGTCGAGTCGAGATGGCATGTCATGAAAACTTTGTCTTCGATCTTTTGAATTGAAGCGGCAAGTTCCAGAACTTTTTCATTTTTTTTTTTTTTTTTTTTAACTTGTCTACACAAGAAAAATGAGGGATTCGAACTAATGACTTTCGCTTTATGAAGCATAATCCACAGCTGACTGACCTACCCCATCGGGACAGAACTTTTTCATTTTTAAAGTTTAGTTTTTAATCCATTCTATTAATTGTAAATAAGAGTTGTATTTATTTTTTTTAGGTATGTTATGTAGATTGATAATTATCTCAGTGGAGGGAGCATCAATTTCAACATTATAAATTATTTGATAAATTGAGAGGTTTAATGGTAGATAGGAATCAGACATGATGTCGTTTTGTGGTTGACGACATATATAAAAATATGCCGTTAAATTGAATAAGGAGTTGCGATAGGTTTTATTTTTATTTTTTTTACATGTCCACACAAGGGAAGGAAAATGAAGAATTTGAACTAGTGACCTCCGCTTCATTAGGCGTGGTTCACAGTCGATTGAACTATTCCTTAAAAAGAAACTGCAGTGGTTAAAAGCCTATCCAGATCAGTTTGTAACTTTAGACATGGGCCTGGTGCTGAATCAGTCAGGAGGATGTAGCCCATCAAGCCTAAAACACTGCTGCAGAACAAAGAAGGGATGCCATCTTGCCCAAAAAAAAAAAAAAAAAAGGAAGGGATGTGTATTCAAGATTGTCTTGAAGATCAAGAGAACATGATTATGATGTTTTTTTTTTTTTTTTTTTTAATCTCAAGTTTAGAAAGTAAAACCTTTTTTATTTCCAAAATTACATTTTGTATTGTAATTGTCGAGAACTAATTAAGCCAAAATTTGCACAACTACTTCCGCCGCTAAAGGTACCTTCAAACACCGATAAAAAAAAAAAAAAAAAAAAAAAAAAAACTTTAGAGGCATGTTGGGGTGAATTGGCGGGAGATATTTGAGATGGGTTGATAAGCTAAGCTCACCTAGGCCCAAGCTAGTCATCTTTTGGGACGGCCTTCTTGTCCAAGCTCAATGGCTGAAACCGAGTGTATCAAGAACCATCTATAGACAATAAAATACTACAAGAAGTTTGGTCACTAGCTACGACTCAAAAGTTAGCCAACAAGATTAACGAGTGCGAAAAGTGCCATTACTCATTTGAATAAAATGATTGTTTTGTACTATTTCAATATCTATTACTTTTAAAATACCAAAAAAAATAAAGTAAATATTGAGATGATAATTAAATATTAATAATTGACTGAATTGAAAGTAATAAATGGTAACATTGCAAATTAGCAACCATTTAATTTAAAAAATATAGTTGGGATTTAAGGAATTTAACTTGATAAAATAACTTAGGAATTCTAAGAGATCTTACCAATGTCAAACTGGGACAGATCCTCAACAATATTGCTTATTAGATTGTCTGTAATTTGGACAATCAGCAAATATAAGAGAAATAATATGAGGTTTATCCGCCTAAATAAATTTTGGATTGTTCGGCCATATACCTAAGCAGGATTTGCCTTATAGAAGAATAATTAAATTGTTTACACAGATAAAACCCAAAGGTCTATATTATACTCTTATTGTTTGATATTGTTTACGATACAAAATACTATATTTATAGAGCTTATATAGATCTTGGTCTGGCTGCTAAACTAATAAAATCCTGGTCTGAGCCTGGAGGACCCCATATCCTGGGGTTTAAAGCCTTAAACTGAAAGCTTTGCTGGGTCCCTAGGTTGCAAGAATCACTGTGTTGGAACCCAGCGTTCGTTAAAGAAACTCTCAACACCTATCTATGTTTCAAAAAGCAAACATCTTTCATGGGGAGGCTGCTTCAGAGGCATGTCATTGAGGGACAAGATTGAAGCAATGGGATTTCTTGCCCTCATTGTGGATAGACGACTTGTCTGATTTTAGCTTGTATTTTGTTTCCCTCCTCATGTGTTATTGTCACTGTCTTTCTTTTCTTTTTTTCCTTCTCAAAGTCTCATACTTGCTATTTCAAATCAACATGTTTTGCTTTATTGGGCAAGAAAACAAAGATTACTCCAGGCCCCTCGCATCTGGAAATTTCCATTCACTGAATTTTACCACTTTAAAGTTCGATATTTTGAATCTAGAATCTTCCCATCTTCGTCAAAGCAAGTGAGTCTTATCCTATTGAAATATTGAGCTGCTGCGGCAGTATCTAATAATTTTTAAATTCATCATTGTTATAAATAGAAAAAGAAAAATTAAAAAAAAGTTACGGGTATGGTCATATTAGCTCAATGCGATAAAAGTAGAATGTGATATAATAAGTAGCATTTCTTACCTAATAATACTTTCACAAATTCAAGATACTCTATATAAATTATGGAGTCAAAGTTCAAATTCAAGACTTTAGTGTATTGAGTCATCACGTATACTAAAAACTGAAGCATATAAACATAATAAATTTAATCATTTAATTAATACTTTAATAATAACATATTTTCATTTCACTTTCACTTTCACTCTGGTTTCTTTTTGTTTTCTCTCCAGGGATGATTGGGTTTGATCTTATAGAAAGTGGGGCAAGAATTTGGATTAGGATATCCAATAAATCTGAGAGTTTTTTGAGACCCATTTGTCCGAACACGTAGGCAAGGACAGAGCTAGCTTTGAGTTTGGGGGCACCAATGACCAAAAGTTTTTTTGGGAGGGACTAATTGACAAAAAATACCTTAAATTATTATTTTTTACCCTAAATTATTTATTATTATTATTATTATTTTGCCTTAACAGTTTTTTTCCTTTGTAATTTGGGAGGAGACCAGGGCCACCACTGGTCCCCCCTAAATCCGTCCCTACATTAAGGCAAATAAACCACCATTTATTGTGAATCTCATGAAAAATGCTAAACATTTCAAATTTTCTTTTTAAAAGTTGGTTCTCAAATAATGTGTCACCATTCCAGTTGATAATACACTTTTCAAAATAATAAATCACATAAGATGATGACATATCATTTAAAAATCAACTTTTAAAAATAAAATTTAAAATATGTAGTACTTCTCGAATCTCATATCAACTTTTTTATATTTACCGACTAAATTTCTCTCACGTCTGATTGGACTATACTCATTCATTTTGATAACTCCTTTATAGACTTCACTTTTATGCAGGCCCCTGTCTATGTGATAAGCCTGAATACCAACTTAGACTTTGAGTTTAAGACAACAGGATCATGTTATTTATCTTTTCTGCTGGCCTACTAAAAAGAAGAAAGATGTCTCCCACTACCGTCGAAAAGGCAACAAGGTTGTAGATAAAGATGGCCATTGGTGTGTTTCACTTGTGAAACTCAGATTTTTGATTTGACAAGTTGACAAAGATACACAGTCTATTGGCTTGCTTGCTGGTACATCTGAAAAATATCCGGCATGAGGACACATCTCTGCAATCACCTGTAAAGTGAAAAGCATTTATTTGTTGCCCTTTGAAAGAAATGAAAAACATTTTGTTGTATTTCCAAGCAAGGATTAAAGGAGACTGAGTTGGTCATAATTGCTGCCTGGCTTGTATTCGGTCACAATCTTTATAACAAGAGTAATGGTTGCTTCTTGTTTTCGATGAAGGGCCCCTCTGTTTTCCACTATGGTTTATTACAAGAGTAATGGTTGCTTCTTGTTTTCCCTGCTCCATATATATATATATATATATATATGACTATTGACTACCCTTGTTGACCTCATTCAAAATTTTAAATTAATCAATAATCACAAGAATTTTCCCCTATTTTTTTTATTATATGAATCAAAATCCTTTATTATTATTTTTGTAAAAAATTATGAAATAGCAACTTGCAAGGTGTAATGGCAGAGTGAGGAGCAAAGGGTTAATGAGAGCATTGGAAAATGCACAAGTCAGACAGAAAATTTCTTCTATTCTCTGGTTTAAACAACTGTCCCACACCACTTACATCAATCTAATTATTATACTTCAATTCCCAATGCCTATCTTTTCCCACCACTGATTCTCCTCTCACCTCTTGAAACCTGGTGAAGAGTTTTGATTCTCCTCTCACCTCTTAGAGACCCCATTGAAGTTAGAATTAGGCTCCATAACAGTGGATGCTCTGCAATGCCAATTTGGTTCAATGACCAAAAAAATTTGCAATGGGGAGCACCCAAAAAAGACATCAAGACAACAAGCAAATTCTACTTAAAAAGAAAATACTAAACAGAAGAGAAAAAAGAAAAAAAAAGAAAAAAAAGAAGAAGGAGAAGTTCTGCAATTTCTGCCATTTATTAGACTCCCATGACCATCCTTCTGGTTTTTATACATTCTGCAAATACATGATACATCCACATTACAAGAGATTGCATCATCCATTAGCCATAGAAGTCACGTGACTTGTAATAGCACGTGCATATAGCCTAGAGCTAGAAGTCACGTGACTTGAACCCAAAATTTAGCTTAGGCGAGCTGGACCTCACAGAAAACACCCCGTTCCATATCTCAGTGAAAGCTCTGACAATGATTCCATGGTGGTAGGGTGAGTTGAGTTGCAGAAAACAGTTAAGAAGCTCCCGGAGATCGTCCTTGGAGTATATCTCATTCTCCAATATCATCTGGAGCATTGACTGCCGGAAATCCAAATAGGGGTCGTCGGAATCTTTCTCCACCGCAATACTCTCTCCGTCCATCCTCCCGAAGCCTCTCACAACAGCCCTCGAGCCCCCCTTCATATCGCTCTCGGTGTCTGAATATCCCGAATATTCAATGCATGGAGAGAACGTGTTGGCGGTGGTGGTGCTTGTGCTGGTGGTGGTGGTGTTCTCTTTCTCCCATAAGCTTGAAGAAGAGAGGGAGCGTTTGTGCCTTTGGCTTGTGGGGCTTTTCAGCTTTGCTTTTGGATTGAATATGTTGAAGAGCTTTGGTTTTCTGCAGCTGCAGCCTATGTCGACTGAAACTGCGCTCCGAATGATCTTTCTTCTGCTTGTCGCCATTGCAGAGAGATAGAAAGAGAAACACAGGTTTTTACACAGAGTGTGTGGGATGAGGCAGTGGAAGGGGTTCTATAAATTGTCTGCATGTGACCTCGGAAGGGCCCCAAAACGATTCGATAACGGGGCTGTTAGATTTTGCTAATGACAGCGCGATCACAACCACAGATGTACATCAGAAATGTATTTAGGTTATATGGTTGATTGGCTGTCATATGTTAGTGTGAGATTCAGAGTGGTGGTGGTGGTCTTTCCTAATTAAATAAACCTTACGGTATTTGGTTCTAAGTTAAATCATAAGTTTGTCATATGTGATTAAGAAGACGTAAGAAATAATATAGATTATAGAATTAGGTAACTGGCGTGACAGTGAGAAGAATGATTTGGGGATCCAAAATTAAAAAAATAATAATAATAATAATAATTAAAGCCACACTTATCTGATGCCAAAAGGTTAGATCCTTTTCTATGGACTTGCATCATACATAACTCTTAAAAATATAAAAATAATTTTAGAAATTTATTTGAAACTTATAGCATTAATTACTAAATAATTAAATTTATCTTTTAAATTTTGTTATTTAATTATCTTCTTTTTTTACATGTCCGTATAAGAGATGAAAAGAAGATTTAAATTAATAACTTTCACTTCATTAGGCGTGGTTACAGCTAATTGAGCTACCTCTTGAGAACATTATTAAAAGTATTAAGAGTCTTCATTATTCAAACTAGTTTTCTTTAATTTTTTTTTCATTATTAAAAGTATGCTGCTTATAATTTTAAGAAGATAATAATAAAAATTGTAGTAGTTCAAACGTTTTTTTTATTTTTTATTTTTATAATATGAAAATTCTATGTGCCTATATTCAAGTTCATTATACAAAGAAAACTCTCGCTTACCGCTTTTTTCTTTTCTTTTTATTATTATTATTATTTATTCAACTCTGGTTTACCGCTTGAATAACCATAGGGTTAGCTTAAGTACTTGTGACATGCGTGGATAGGACTCATCTTAGGTGAAGATGATAGGTGGACGTCCCAGATCACTGCTTCAATAAGAAATACTATTTTTTAGCGGGCAGTTCAATAACTTTGAAATCTTATTCAAAAAAATAAAAAATAAAAAATAAAAACCCTTTGAAAATCATCCAAAGAGAGGAGCTATCTGAGTCATTGGCAAATGTTTTGTCAATTACACCTTTGATGTACCGAATGAACAGAAGCTCGGAATTCTACACAATTTTAAAATTTTAAAATTCTAAGAAGAGGTGTATTTTTAAAAATACACAATTTTAAATAATAAATCATCATTTTAAAGGTTAAATTGTAATTTTATCAAATATTTAAAGAGAAACTTCACTTTGGCCGCCTGAACTTCCACCCGATTTTACCAACTCCATGAACTTTTAAATATCTCATTTTTGACCCTTGAACTTTCAATTACTCTCAATTAGAACCCTTCCGTTAATTTTAGCCGTTAAAAATACAAAAAAGACCAAAATGTCCTTAATTTTTATTTTTTTTTAAATAAAAAAACTTTTGGAAGTTAAAATTTTATATAAAAGTTAGGGGTATAAACGTCATATAACGTTTAAAATCTGACGGAGAGTCCACATTTAAAGTAATTAAAAGTTCAGGAGTCCAAAATGAGATATTTGAAAGTTCATGGGAGTTTATAAAATTGATTAGAAGTTTAGAGGATCAAAGTGAAATTTTTCCAATATTTAACTACATTTTTAAACATTGTATTTTTCGATTGCAAGTTTTGAAATTACAAACAAAAACTACCGACTAGACATTATGACAACAATTGCTATCTTAGTTTGTGCACAACGTGGACCATGGGCTTTATATTATATGAAATGAGTTTATCCTTGATGTCTCCTTTCCCCAAAATTTAAGGCCAGCAAAATGTACGCTTCTCTATCTTAAGAGTCTGATTAGAACTGTGTTTGAGAATTAGAGCTTTTAAGTCGAAAAATGTTTTTTGTCAAAAGTTTCATTTTTAAGCTTTTGCTAAAAGTGTGTTTTGGCAATTTTTAAGTTATTTGAACAATTAAAAGCGCTTTTAATTTTTTTTACCAAACGAATACTTCTTCAAACATGTTTTTTGAGTATTAAACGCACTTTTATACTTCTCAAATGCACTCTCAAACAAGCTCTAAGTCTTAATTCGGGTGGCTAAGGAGTGTGGTGGAGTTTGATCATTCCCACAAAGAATAGAAAATTCAGTCACCTTATGATGAGCTCTACGCAACCAAATTATTTCTATGGAACAAGTTAGGGTCCTAATCATTCCTTTATTGTCATTGGTTACCACATTTTGTAGTTGTAAATTATGAACAAACTTTATTTTCAAACTGAATTCTTCTACAGTTTTTTTTTTTTTTTTTTTTTTTTGACATGTCCGCACAAGAGAGAGGAGAAATTCTTCTATAGTTAGAGCATCTGATTCTCACATTTTTTTTTTACATTTTTAATAAAATTAATAAAGTATATGACATCTGCCATTAATGCATATAATTCTCATATGCATGTAAAAGTCACTTGTTCTGATGACAAATGTAAACTTAATAAACTAAGATCTAACCTAATTTAGCAGAAAACCTTACCGGTGAATTATGGAGTCAAACAAAAATAAAAGGGGAAGGAAAAAGCATGAAACAAAACTTATTAATAATTTATTTATCTTGCCCGCTAGGTGCTACTGTGCCCATTTCTTAATTGGTCAAGGCTTCCATGACTTGTATAACTCCTCTTCTTGGAGAGCAAAGAACAAGCCCTTTTTTTTTTTTCTTTAAAAAAGTTGAACGTGTTCGAATAGTAATTTGGAATTTGCATTAAGATAAAACTGAATCTAACACTAGAGCATCCATAATGCTTTATACATTTTTAATTTTTATGTGAAATGACTAACTAAACCTCTAAAAAACATTTACATCTGGTTCTCCAAACCATATGAATGCATAAACTTTTTTATGATTTTCTCTCTCCCTCTCTTTCTTTCTTTATTCATTTCTCTCCATCTTTCTCTTTCTATGATGTAGAATACATTTGAAAAGTCATTAACTAAAATAGAATAAAATAGCTTTTCTTAACTATTTTTGATAGAAATGTTGAGAATCCATTGTGAATGTTCATCTCTGCAAGTTACATGAGGAAAAAAGTAGCACCCACATTCCAAGTAAACATATCATATTGATAATGTTCATGCCTTTAATATTCCATTTAGGCATTATGTCGTCCGTGATGTTGGTCTTGTAGTAGGAAACTTACGTTATATTAGTATAATATAAGATGGAGCCGTTAACTAAGATTGCTGGTCACGGGGCAATTCAAACAAAGGAAGCCAATCTTCTGTCGATGATCTCGTAGGTATGCAGGCAGTTTTGGATTTTCCTGTCTAAAGTATATAATACAATGAGTAGAATGGTTCTGTATGAGGGCATCAACATTATTGCTGATCTCATCAATAAAAACAACAATTAATAATAATAATACTGACAAAGAAATACACTGATATGATTGTCTGCCACCAGTACAACGAACTCAACACTCAACAATCTATTTCTCTTTTCAAACCCGGCCAAGAAAAAAGCTGTTTTATGGACCAAAAATAAAACGGCATTATCTGCAATAGGATAAATGATGAGCTATGACTCCATAATGCATATATTGAAAAAGAGTTGCATAGATACGAAACAAGATCGTCATCAGTACCAACAGCAGTATACACGTAACAGAGGGCATGGTGTTTGACCATACATGACAGATGGCTGCAGACGGACAATGATTTCTCTATTCTACGGGCTGTGAAATTAATGTTTCTGCCATGAGCAGCTCAGCTACACGAAATAAATGTTTCTGGGCATGAATAGCTCATTTACATCCATTAATTCAATCACAATTAGGAAACCCAGTTAAAGTCAACAGGGTTTAGGGCTAGGGTGGGTTGGGAAGCATTAATAAAAAAAACATATGACATTTGCTTCTCAGATGTTGTAAAACACAGGATACTTTTAGAGACCGGATTAAAAGAATTCATCTAATCCAGTTTATAAGAAATTTATGTCCGTTGGAAAAGTTCTTAGTTTCATAATATGACAATAAACTCATGGTTACAATTTAACTTTCAGTCCGGTTTTTGAATTGATTCCACGGCACTAAGATCCTTGTTCTGATTGGCCCAAAAAGGGGAAACAAAAGGAAAATGAAAAGGCTGTACTTGGACCTTAGATGTTGCCTTGCTAGCTAGACATATGAAACAGATGTAGCTATTTTTACAGAAAGCATGCTTGTGGAGACTTTGTTTGTGTTCAGTAAATGGTAGTAAATGTCACTGCTTTACCAACTATTCAAAAGTAAATTTAGGTTATCTTTTAAAGATGGTTAAGAAAATAAATAAAGTTGTTACAATGCTACAAAAATAAATTTTAAATCATACCAATTGCTATTTAAACACAATGGGATAGTCAATACCATTTATTGTACAATCCTCCTCCCTATATAATGAGCAGAACAACCACAATATAAAAAGGAAGCAAGAAAGGAATCTGACCTTACTGCCTTGAACTCAATAATCGATTATCGATCAAGCTTGCTATATGCTTCGCAACACATGATGAACCAGCCTCGGTGCAAGCGAAAGCATGACTATGGACCCTTTCAATTGATAGAGCAATGCCTGGGACATGCTCGGAAATCTGTGAGTGCAAAAGATAGGAGTAAGATAACCACAGACAGTCAAATTGAAGAATACCAAAGCTAAGGGGAAAAAGTAGAGGAATATATATATAATCTCTAAACAAGCTAAACATCATCAAACAGATTGACAATGATCATACTTGTCACTAAAGCAGTTATAATCATCACCACAAGTATTGCTGTGGAATTCTACATTAACATCATTTCACTCTTTCCAGATGCGTAATATCAGCTGCAATTAATCATAATCAACCATCCTATTTTATTAAGGATTCCCATCATATTTTGTGTCTACTTGAGAGCACCATCGCATAACTACTCAAGCATTCATTTGTCTGACACAAATAGCCATCGCTATTCTCAGATGGAAATTATTGTCATGTACAGCTTATCACCATTAACCTCATGAATCTATGTCATTGAGGTAATAATAAACAGCAAACAAAGAACACAGTAGCTTTATTCCTTGAGTTTCTAAGAAACTAGAATGCGCCACTTGTTTAATTATCATATACACTCATACAAACTTGAGGGGTATGAGGAAGAAAAGATGGGGAGGCGGGAGGCCACATATAGAGGGCCATGGTTGAGCATACATTCCAAGATACAAACTCAAACATGTGGTTGTCCCATGCACACAATGCACATACTTAAACAAAATATCCCTTCTGAGGTTTTCAGAAAAAGAAAAAACCCCTACAACATGCATACACATAAACAAACACATAAGCATCCTTCACACACCTCTTCAAACATTTGAAGTGGACCCCAGTGATCATCAACACCAAACAAAAATGCAAGTTTCTCCTGCTTTTCTCTTACAAATGCCCAATCCGGTGTTTCTGTAAGCTACCATAAAATGCATTTAGTCAGCACAAATTTGTGAATATAGTTTAGTACTCTCATATGAAGAATGCTGCAATCAAAGTCTTTTATTGGAGTAAGAAGCAATATATGCATCTTCATTAATTGAATTTCTTGTAAGAAACAAATTACAAAAATTATAACACAGGTAATATAGTCCACCACCATCAGGGAAACATAAACACTCAAATGCAAATACAGCCAATTTAAGTAATAGGAAAGGAAATTCATATTCTTCCTTCTTTCGAGTCTTAAAACATATATGTTCTGAAATTGGGCAACCAAGTATGGAAGAGGTTATTAACTACTTAAAGGGTGCACTTGCTACATAGAGAAACATAATTCTCAAAGTGTATATACTGTTTTTGCAAGGGTAACGAAATTTTGAAGTATACCTGAAACAGAAGTTAAAACTGCTCTTATATAATTACTACCAGAATAGGCGAATTAGCAGATTTTGGGGAAAAGGGTGACAAATTTAATGGAAGAAAAGTAGAAATGAATTCCTTACATTAAAATGTTTGACTGCTGTAATTGTGACCTGTGAGAAGAATTATGACAAATTTCCACAATATATATTTTCTTGAAAAGAAAATCTGTTACCTTTTTGAACTCTGTCATTGCCATAAAGAGTACATTCCGCATAGTATGATACTGCAAATAAAAGAGCTTGGAAGTTAATTAAGAGATTTAAGTCGCATACACACCCAGAGACAAATAAAACCTAAGCTTTAATCTCAACTAATTGAGTCACCCACTGTGATGCACACATGAAAAACATATCCAGACAACTTATTATTTCTAAAGGAGCCTAAGTCATTTCCCAGAAATGCTAGTAGAATGTCCACTTAACAGGACACCATCAGTACTGAAATAGATCAACTATAAGAAATACTGAACGCTCAAATTGGTTTTTAATATTTTCTGGAAATTTCATTTGCAAACTATGAAGCCAACTGGCATGCTTCTATCACGTATAAAAATTCACCTGCACCAAGTGTGAGCAAGCAGCCTCAACTGCCACAGTTGACCATGACTTCCCGAGAGAGTTAGTCAAAATAAACCTCAAAGCCCTGATTGGTAAAAATCCCAATGATGCCACAATGAGACTAAGTGCAGCGCTTAAACTTTGTGACCTGAAACCAGAACAAGTATCATTAATCCATAAAAGTGCTTTCATGTTAGGCTGTCAAAGGTTTAACAGAACCAATTGATATGCATTACAAACAAGCAGAGGCCAAAATTCATACTCATTAGGTCATTACGCAGTGTGTTTTTATGACCCAACTGATAAACATGTATCATATACCCTTGGCCCTAGTCCAAATACTTTCAGGCTGCACTGGGCTGCCTGGTTGGCCACCAGTCCATTAACACCCCTAGCGTCCTCACACGTAGAATGTAAAGTAAGGGGATGGGGAATGATGTTACTAATAACAAAGAAAGAATTTTACGCTATGATCTTCCCAATAATAGACTGCTCCCTGGATTGTGGGTTTAGTGCCAAAAAGGGGTATAGTCCAATGCAATATGCCACCTATAAAACCAGTCAAAATGTCAACAAAAAGGCTCCTTGAAGTGAGAAGAACATGAGGAGGTAGCATGATGATACCAAACAAATCAAGTTTCAAACTTAAGTTGTCATCACCTTCTCTGAGGACCTCCTAAACATATCAAGAGCAATATATGAACCAATAGAGTGCCCAACCTTCACAGAGAAATTAAATGTCAGCCACTAAGAATTTCAGGGCAGAAACCAGAAATCAACTTCCACTATATTACGTTCTTTCATGGGATCACAGCAAATAGTACAAACGATTTAATGACTTTGCTCTAATCCAAAGGAGCTAATTAAAGGATTACAGCAATAAAAGAGAGCACTGACTGAAAACAACCAATGGGCACAAAGCAACATATCTAAGCAAATAACTATAGTTCAAAACTGGAATTTATGACTATTTCCCACTACCCAATCACCCAACAAAGACATGCAATAATATTGTTATTTAAAAGCATTTTTTATCAATGTCTAAAACTCTTCTTTAACAAGAGAAATGCAGTATGAAGAACAGAATAATGAGAAACTCATTGAAAATTTGGAAACACAGTACATGTTAAATCAATTAAGAAATAATAATTCCTAGCCTATGAAAACTTTAGAGATAAATCTCCCGCACAGGAGGCTGGGAAGATATTGTTGAAACCACCTTACAGTTGATTGCTTTTTGACTTCCACATTAGCAAAATATCAATTCTCAAATGTGCTTATGCACCCCAAAAGAAAGTTATATATGAATCGAAGATTGACAAGTATACACTAATCCATTTGAATGGCAGACTGGCATGCATACACAACTGTGGCTAGAGGCTAGACAACAGTTTCGAAAAGTGTCAAACTTCCAGTTTTCTGAAACAGCTTCAGATATAAGCATCCAAGTGTTTTGTACTCAATTTTCCTTCTTCTTTTTTTTCCTCTTCTTTTTTCCCCTAGTGCTCTACCACTTACTAAAGGAGAACATGGATGCCAATTTTGTACCTGATGGGCTAAAGTAAGAATTCTGTCCGGTTATTAAGAACCAAGAAGTTAATCCTATGGCACTGGTCATCAGCATTCAAACTAGAATTCATAGTTGATAAAAACCAACACTTCAATCTATGATTTTAACGTGATAGTGAATGAAAATTTCATTTTTATGCCTTTTCCACAACAAGGAACTTCCAGAAGGCCAGCATCATAGTGAAAGAATAAAACATTGCAACTATAAAATGAAATTACCAGTAATATAGGAACTTCAGTATTTTCTAGTTCCTGCTTGATGAAATCCATCTGCAAAAGCATGAGATTGTAAGCAAATTGTAGTTAGATGCAATAACTAAAAACTTCTTACCAGTTAATAAAGGGAAAATAAAGATCGAATCTGGAAGTCAAAGTTGGAGTCCTATAAGAAAAAAAAAATCTTGGCAGTACAAGAGACCCATTTGACTTGATTAAATTTCCTGGAGAAAATTCAGTAACTTGGAACATGTCTAAATTATCTTACCAAAAGAGTGCATTGTTAAAACTCACACAGATCAATTAACAAGTTTCCAAGGATTTCATAAGAGCAATGACTTCAATCTGATTACTTCTGTATGGTACCCAATTCACTTTGTTTGTAAATTCACAATCCTGACAGAACACGGTTTCCAGGTGAACAATATGCTCAAACAAAGTGAGTAAGAAAGTTACCTTATGATCAATTTGTTCTTCTAATGAGAATAACCTTCCACGCTCCCAGTTCTAGCAAGAAGAGAATTTCATATCATAATCATGCCCATTCTAAGAGTTAGTGAATATGTGCGTGAGTGTGTGTGTGTGTGTAAAAACAAAGGAAAAGAAGGCAAAAAGGAAAAGAAGGGGAAGAACTTAGAGATACTCACACAGAAAGGAGGACATCCATTTCCAAGCATCATTTACCACACATATAATATAAGTAGGAGTCAAAGAAAGAAACTTCCATGATTAACTGGTTCCTTTGGCTCAATCTTTCTAAGAAACTTAATGTTAAAGAGAATTTAGTACTACAGTCTTTATTGGCTTTTACATTCAAAAGCATATAGAAACATATGTGGTTGGCTATGGTCTCAACAAATCAAAATCGTGAGGGAGACAAGCTAGGCCACAGCTTGACTCCAATGTTTGCCACCCATAGCAAGAAGTTCAAAGATAGTTTAGCTCCCAAACTCCAAAGGCCATCTATTGCTTTAGATTCCTAGAGAATATTCAGAACAAAGCTAAACATAACCATAGAAACCAACTTCTTAATATTATTGTATGTGTGTGTGTGTGAGAGAGAGAAAGAGGGAGAGAGAGAATTCATTTCAAGAATAATATATTCTTTGAAATTTTAATTATCATGTCAATACTTCCTATGCATTCCATGAGATAAAGGAGTGCTTATTTCTAGGCACAGAGGCATTTCTACTCAATCATGTGACTGGTATCAATTCTACACTCACAAGCTTCCAGGATGGCTATCAAAAAACTGTAGTTCAGAAGGTTAACCACTACCTTGAGACATTACTTAATTCCTAACTCCATGGACACCACCCGTTACTGTATGCTTTAAGCCCTTACGCTATGATATCTGATATCAAGAATGGTGATAAATGATGTATTCTTTACTATCTTTAGAGAACAGTGTATCACTGTATTAACAAAACCATGAGTAGAATAGAAAAAAAAAATTAAAAATAAATAAATGAAACCATGAGTCGCATCAACAAAAGAAAGACAGAACAATGCAAGACATAAGGAGATCAGCATAAGAATACGAAATTTTGCATATTTATAGGAGAAATGAAGAATTTTAACATTCTAATTGTAACAATTTCTAAAAGCAGTAAGGTGTGGAATCTATTATTAAATATTAAGTTGATAGATTAAGTTGAGCACCAAACACCGCTAAGAGTCAAGTGAATGGCACAATACGCTTCCACTTCCCTGCATGAACTATATCCTCCAGTCTTCTCAATTATAGAACCAAACGAATATTAGTCATATACTGCTGAACACCAATATTCCACAATTAGCTCAATTAGCATATTCGGGGTCAGTTACACAGATTAGCATCATATCTCGTAATTCATATTCATAATGTACCTGCTAAATGATATATGACCAGTTTTCTCATCACCAAACAAAGAGCACATTGCTGGTTGAATTAGGGAAGACCTTTACAAAATATTCAGGCACTAGTCAAGCTTCACTTTTCAAAATTTGTGTTCATTACGGACGTTTACACTACATGAGCCTCCTTTCTCGAGGCTGGGATCCAATAAACAGAATGGTGTAGTTCTAAATACAGCACAATGAAGGGTTCAGAAACAATAACAATTATGCAAAGAATCAAAACTGCCAATTGCTTAATTTTATATTAGCCAAGTGTAAAGTACCTTTTTCGTGTGTGATATGTGCCCGATAGCTGGTGATTATCACAAAAATGTGCAATCAATTAGCTCATAGATCACAGCTCAAAGGTAGAAAATTAACATGAACAAGAAGCAGCCATGTCATGCCTGTTACAGATGCATTTCCTCCGAGAAAATCGTACAGTGATTCCACGAAATCCTTATAAAATGTAACAACACCTACATTAAAAAATCCTTCTCAAAATTAATTCAACAACAACCACAAAGAAAATACGTACAACACACAAAAATGAAACCAAACTTGCCTGGATTTCCAGGGATGAACAAAACATTCATTTTAGGATCATCGGCACGAATCTCCAGCAATTCAGTCGTGTAACTAACCAAAAATGATAGTAGAAAAGACTAAGCAAAACATCATTAAATTTTTTTTACCATTAACCTGCATAGACAGCAACGGAAGCTGATATATACCTTGACACAGTGCATAATCGAAAACCAGCACGCCTCTTAGTTCTCGAAGAATCTAATTCGTCTCTTGCCATATCTTTGCTTGCGCACTTTGATCTATAGCTCCTCCTGAAGCATTACATGCTAAGCAAATTATACATACGCATCGACATGAGAAATTTGCAAGGAGCAGGCTAACATTACTAATTTGCTTTGGATTTATGAAAATTTGAAGTACACAGAATACAGAGACTACCTGGCGTGGAAGGAGAGTGAAGAGAGACACACGGGTCGAGCAGTGGGCCGAAGTAGCATTTCTCTTTATCTCTTCCCCCCTTCTTTTTTTCTTTTCTTTTTCCTTTTTTTTTTTTTTTTTTTTTTTTTATAACTGAAATAGGATATTATAAATTAAGTGGGCCGAAGAGCAGACCACTTCAATGAGCGGGCCTGCTTGATTGCTAGTTGCACAATCCACTGGGCCCATCAACTCCAACAGTAACTTTCTGTTTTTTACTTTCTCGTGTTTTCTTTCCTTATTTATTTTCTAGAAACAACTAAGCCTATTCCCTCCAACGGACATCTGTTATTATTTTTTTTGTCTTCAAATGATAGCTTAATCCGGTGTGGACCACGCCTCATGAAGCGGAAGTCATTAGTTCAAATCTCTCCCTCTCTTTCCTTGTGTAGACATGTCAAAAAAAAAAAACACATTTATTTTATTTTTTTTAATCTTTTTTATCTCACACATGATCATTTTAGTAATGTGTCGAGTTTTTATCCAAGTTAATAGAAAATGCTAATAACAGGGACAAATTGAAAGTGTCGAAGACTTTGAGATAAGTAATTACCCCCTATATATTTTTCTTGAAAATAATTTGCGATACTTTCTGTTGCGTTGCGGGACAAAAGGTTGAGCTTTTTAAGATTCAGAGACCAATAATAATTTGGGAATCAAAATTTCAGAATTTTTGTTTTTGTAGGAATATATGCCGAACCTTCTATTAGATAATTGTGTGGATTGATGTGGATGTATAATATGTATTACCAAATTTTGTATATATTGCAAATCATAAGACTTTGTCATTGTGGGCTAGAGTCGTGTGGACTATCCAGGTCAATCGGTCCCCCAATCTGTATAGCTCATTGAAAGACCCCTATGTTTTGTAGCCTTATGGGGGAATCAACAACAACGTAGACTTCGCACCCCACTTGCGACATATACTTATTCAAGAATCAAAATCAATAATGCTGCCTGTAATACTAAAATGCATGTTGAAGGAAATTGAAAATCAAGGAAACAGGTGTGAACGTGTGGATGGTGGGTTTATTTGTGCATGTTTGGAATTGTCGTAGGTAAGTGCTGATGGAATTTGCCCGGACCGTCCAATTATTGGTTTATAACTCTACTTTAATTATAATTACATTATTATTATATGACTAATATATGAGGATG
Source organism: Corylus avellana (assembly GCF_965113065.1). Classification (NCBI taxonomy): domain Eukaryota; kingdom Viridiplantae; phylum Streptophyta; class Magnoliopsida; order Fagales; family Betulaceae; genus Corylus; species Corylus avellana. Next base: position 2,529,211 of record NC_142499.1, read on the forward strand.
GTGCAAAAGGCTAGGAACTAACTAATCAAATATTGGATAAACCCAAATCCATGAAGCTAACTGCCCCAACCAAAATAAAATCAAGGATTAGGTCACTTTTTTTTTGTGATGTTATGAAGAAGACAAGAAAAGTATAATGGACCATATACTTGGTTGGTTTAAAGGTTGACCTAACCTGCCGAACACTGTTTGACATGTCAAATTAATATGTTACCGTGTTTTTTTGAGAAGTGACTTGACCAACTTTTCAGTAAATAGATTTTTCTCACCTTTTGCTTTCGATTCCTTAAAGGAATTTGCTTGGTAAGTGGTAACCACGAAATGAGAGGCAAGACTGGAGAGAGTCTTCTAGAAGTTTGAATGCGACGAAATTGGAAAAAGATGGAAAAAAAACAAATGAGAGAGACAGAGAAATATACAATTAAAGATGAAACCAAATGAGACTGACAATTAAAGAAGTAGTTGGTCTCTTTGAAAGTTCTACGAAAATGCCTCGTTACATTAATTGGTTCATATCATATGACTCACGCCAAGATTGGTGCACAGCAATGAAGTGGATGGGACCTAGCCATGCCTAGAGTTAAACTAACCCAACTAAAACGCCACATGCATTTAGTGACAGATTGAATATTATGCCAATCTATATGGTTGTTGGACACACACAACACCTTGGCAATGTGTGGACAGGAGGATAAACTTGTCTCCAATCAATCAATATATATATATATATATAAAATCATCAATTGGGCTATTAGTTGGTTAAAGTTGGTCTAACATGACACTCCTATTTGGCACATAATTAAGAGCATTCAAATTACTTTATACATATTTTATCCAATTTTTTTTTTTCTTTATTTTAGATTGGAGATAGTTAACCGGATGTGGACAATTTTTTGGGGGAGTTGTATCTCAATTTTACATAGCAATCTATTTTAGCCAACCCCGATATGCAAATGGTCTTAAACAAATGCCAATAGGCCATAAAAACAAAAGAATAATGATAAAATAATCTCAATTGGGATTGCAATTTAACAAACATAATTAAGTCGGAGATTCAAACGGCTTAAACATACTAACAAAACACTTCAAAACTATTTTCACTTTTATATCACTTAAATACTAATGCCTTCAAATATCGGGCTTCTACCTAGTAATTAATTCAGCTTTCGATTTTAATAATTGAAATGTTTAGAACTATAAACCAACAATACTCTTCATTGTTTATACAAAGTGTATATTAATTAAGAATTTGTTCATGAAGGCATGATCGGTGCCACTTTTGTTTGGGTGAGGCAAATGATGCAATCCTTAATTTATCCTTAGTTTATCCATCATTCAATCCAAAGGAAATATAAGAAGAACACATATCAATTTAATAAATTGAATTAATTATAAAATTTTAACTTTATGATTTCGTATGTGAAAGACAAGTTTGAAAAGAAAAACACACGAGAACACACACCAACCACACACGTACACAAATAGTTTACGTGGTTCGGCAATATGCCTACGTCCACGGGGCGTGATCCGGTCTCCTTCTTTACTATTGAGAAATATTGAGTATAATGGTACAAGCCTGAACCGCTCAAGTTTAATATCCCAAACCCAAGCCCTTAACCCCTTGTACACCCCACTCAACTGTCCCTCTCAAATATCCAGTAAAGAAAAACTCTCTACACTTTGTAAATGTCACAAAGTGCTCTCACCAATTTGACTTTTCCGGATCCCCACTTAACCAAAGGACTGCATGTCCTTTTATAGTGGCTAATCACGAAAAATAGGAGAACAATTTTAATCCAATTGTTACTGGGAAAATGAAACTATCATGAATACAAAGTCTTTTCCATGATAAAGATAAGCATTGCAACCCACATGTTTATCCACACACGTTTTCTCCAAAAAATCAAATTCCAAGTTGTTCTTGGACTCTTTTTAAAACTAACCTTATCCTCTTATAGATAAATATGACTTGAGTCCACCAACTTGAATATTGATATTTTTCAGCAGTTATCTTCACACTTGTTGATAATTTGAGCCATTATCAACAATTATGCAAGGACCTTTTATTGGCAATTGATCTATTAATTTGTATTTTCTTTTTCTTTTTTGTTAAGTGGCAATTGATCGATTTGAGTTCACACCATTTTGTTCATGTATGTCTGGGTCAATGGCGAGCTCAGGCAAAGCTGGGTCAACGAAAAGCTAATTGGCAAGTAATACCCCTGTCCACCTCTACATGCTGATAAAATTTGTTTGAGGTCCCACAGAAAAGCATAAAGAAAAAGAACTCAAAGTTGTCTCTACTATACCCAATTTCTCACCATTGACCCCATCTCCAGGTCTTTCATCGTGTGATCAAGTCGTTTATTTATTTATTTTGTCAATTTCTGGGTGTGTGACCAAGTCGCATTAAAATATTAAGTTTAAACCTAATTATGATGGTTAACATCACTGAAATTTCGGAAGATTCGAGGAAATAAACTAAGAAGTCAGAGGTCTTAACTCTTACGCATGCAACTATGCAAGTCATACTAAAATATTGCTATTTTTTATGTTAAAATTCTGAGGTTAGAGCATCTCCCGCAGTTGATGACTATTTTAATAATTTAAAATCAACTTTTTTAGTTTAGCTACTATTTTTTACACAATGAATTCCAGCATATTATCTATTTTACAATTTACTTTATTTAAATATTATTTTTTATCATAGAAAGAGGAGAGAGGAGAGAGGAGAAAGAAAGAATAAAAAATGTTTAGAAGGTGTTACAATTAATTTTCAAATATAAAAGTTCACTGTAGCAAATTTTAAGAACATTGTTATTCTAGAAGGTCTATTGGAGTACCAAAACTGCTAAATTTAACTTAAAAGTTAGTTTAAAAGCCCTGTTGAAAATGTTCCAAGTTCCATGACATAAGTAAAACATGAAACTAATAGGTTTGGTTTAACATGAAATTAATAGGTGTTTGAGTCTTGACCTACAAATAAGGATTTATAGTAATTGTTTGTCTAAATTATTAGTTATTTAGGCTAAAATCGTGCACAAATAAATTTTAAGCTGTTTGACTACTTATTCAAACAGGTAAGTCTCGATAGTTAATTGTTGTAGATTTCAATCCTTGATCTACCCCTTATCATTTGAACAAAAGTTGAAAAACACCGCTTATGAAAAACCATGATTTTAATTTGTGTTTAGTGAAAAAAATTACTAAAAATCCTTGTGTGTTAAAATAGGTTTAAATTCAGGACATTGGCTTTGATAATATATTAGACAATTACTTATTCAAAAAACTTGGCCACTAAGAAAGTGTAAATTTAATAAATATTATTTTTTTAATACAACAAATCAAGATAATCTCCGAGATTAAAAAGATTTGTTGGAGTGATGTAAGGAGGTACGTCGATTAATCAATTTGATAAAACCAATTATTGAATACTACGAGCCATTTGTATGGAATCAAGCTAAAAACAACGTGGAGTTTATGTCAACAGCCGCCTCATAAGAATCACATACGTTAAGTGGACACGCCTATAGGCCTATATCAGTATTACACGTGGGAGAAGTCAAAGCAAAGCTCACATGCCTCTATCAGATTTTACACGTGGAAGAAGTCAAAGCAAGGCTCACACCATCCTAAAAATAGGACGCCCACACCGTATCCCTTAAAGCTGCAGTAAAATGACCAAAACCCGTTAACAGAAACCAACCGCCAAAAAGGGCCAAGTAAAAACCTGTTTTTGAAGAATCCCGAAATATCCCTTCAACGCAATTGCGTGTAAAATAACGCAGAAGCGTCCGAGCCAAGAAACCTCCCCAATAATTTGTATCTTTTCGCTTTAACCAAATCACCATCGGTGCCTTTAACAACTGCATAACCATATATATATATATATATATATGGAACTTTCTTTTTCCGCTAATTCAAGCTTTCGTTTCAGTTTGTCTGCTTCTTCTCTCTCAAGCCAAGAAGATCACATTTCTTACAAGGAATCAGAGATCCTTCTTGCAAAGGTATGAACTTCCATTCCTTCTAAGGAATATCTGATCCTTAAAAAACCTTGTTAATGTGTTTTTACTACAATGTTTTTTAACTGTTACAAAGAGTTTCCATTGGAGCGGACCCCTTGAACCTGTCAAATGGACATCTTTGGTGTCTTTGAATCTTTCTGCCATGGATAAGAGGTCCATTTGTGCGGTTCCTTTGGTTTAGATAATAACAGATAATCTTGAACAAGCTTTGATGTTAATAATTTCTCTGTCTTGTATTTTTGTTCCTCGAGAATTCTCGTTTCAATGAATTTGGCTCTGCACAGTAAAATTTCTAAATAAAGGGACTTGGGTTTGCATGTATTGCAGGATTTCAGAGGGTGCTTGACGTGCACGGAATAAAAATGTTGGGGGATCTCATAACCAGAGTTCTTGTGTATGTCGCACCGATTTATATTCTCATAGATGTTCATCTCAGATCTTGAAATTCAATTTTCGTTGTTGCTAGCTTGTTACGATTGATTATTCAATTGGTTTTTGGAATTTTAGCCGAATTTTTAATTCTTTTTTTGTTTAATTTCTGGGTGGCAGGCTGATTCTTGGTTATGCATATCCTGCACTTGAGTGTTACAAAACGGTGGAGAAAAACAGAGTCGGCATCGAAGAACTTCGTTTTTGGTGTCAATATTGGTAACAAGCATTTTTCTTTTCGCTTAATTTTGCCAGGAAAAGGCTTTTTTTTTTTTTTTTTTTTTTCTTTAACTTGTTATTTCAAATTAAAGGGCATTGGATGAGTCGATGGGAGTTCAATCCATCGTAAGCCAGAAAATTACAGTATAATTTGTCAATAGGTCAATTCAATTGGGCAGCCTCGTTGTAGGACCCGGCCCAGTTGAACACCTGTCCGAGCAGATGGAGGCCGGACAGCCTCTGATCCGAATCCGGCAATTCGAAATGTGTTTGACAAGATGTTTCTTGACGTTTCTTTCGTTTATTCAATAATAATGCTATTGGTTATCCACTCTTGTAAATGGGCTTATAAATTAGGACACGGAAAGAGTTGGGTAGAATTTATGAGAAATAAGTTATTTAGTTGGTCATCAGCATCATGTGATAAATTTTGATTGATGGGCTACCATTTAAGCTGTTGAAGAATGAATGATTACACATGTCATCACTCATCAATACACATGAAATTGAATCTCGCCATTGTCATCAATTGTGCAGGATTCTTGTGGCAATTCTTACGGTTCTTGAGAGTGTGGCGGACATATTCATTTCATGGTATTCCTGATCATCTACTTTGTACATTACTCTCAATCATCTTTACTTCAATTAATTTGTGATTAACTTATGCTTATCTTTTTGTGAAGGGTGCCCATGTATGGGGAGATGAAGCTGGCCTTTTTCATCTATTTATGGTATCCAAAGACCAAGGTAAACGAGATCTTTATAGATTCAAACCAATTCATACTTTCAAATGCACCATGTTTGTGCCTGAGAATGTAAAAAACTTTTGCATAATGCAGGGGACCGGCTATGTGTACGATAGTATGTTGCGGCCATATGTGGCGAAGCACGAACCGGACATCGACCACAAGCTGCTGGAGTGGAGAGCAAGAGCCTGGGATTTGGCCGTTTTCTATTGGCAAAACTGCACAGAATTGGGGCAGACAGCATTCCTCCAGGTCCTGGAAAAATTTGCTGCTCAGACTGGAAGGTTTAAGAAGACAGGAAATGAGGTGGGTTCTCTCATCTTACCCTGTCCCCTCCGGATATTTCCACCCGGTACTTCATAATTTTGTATTGGATTTACAACATGTGTTATGTGTCAAATTAAGTCATATCAAAACATTAATATAAGAGCAAGAGTATATATATATAAATATTATCGTGACCCATTTAATTAGACACTCAACTCTAACTTATTAGTTTCACGTTGAGTCCGTGAATGGTGTAAGAGTTTGACGGTCCAAACCCACCTGATCAGGGAGGCTGGCTTGGGCAGGGGCTCTGTCACTGCCCAAGTTCATACGTCACAAGTTAGCAAAGAAGCTCTCATCGTCCGTTGGACATGGGCATTAATTAATATTAACTTGTTTAGGTTGTTTTGGTCTATTTTGTACAACAAAAGAAAAATTGTTCAATAAAATAAACCAGCATTTTGATTTACATTAACACAAGCTAAACCAACCTTTGCAGAGAACAAATCACGATTCCGGCACGTCCCCGCCGCCGCCCCCAAGCGGGCCGCCCTCATTCCACGGTTCATCCAGGAAGCGAGATAGTAAGTCAGGCAAGAGCAACAAGTGGCCTCCGGCTCCGAGCGCCCCTCCATTTCCCGGTAGCCTAATCAACCACTTCATGGCCGAGCCGCCAAAATCCGAGGTCGCACACGCTCACCTCTACAACCAAGCGGAGTACGGGTACCCGGACGACACGGACCACGGCCCACCCGCTTCCCCAGAAACCCACTGGAACCTAAAGTCGAGGCGCGCCCCAAAACCACACCATTGATCAGAATTGTACAAATACAGAAGAATTCATTCATTTCATTCTTTTGCTCTGCTTCTTGTAATACACGTCTCTCCTTTTCTAGTATTCGAACACCGTAAATTTTTAAAGCCTAGAAAAAGCGAAAACTATTCTGTCAAACCACATTTACGCACACACAATACAAGGGCATAAGAGGCTCGTCGTTATCTGCTCACGGTGACCCGAAAGGTGTGGAGGATCCGATGGAGGAGTTGGGTGAGGTAGGCGAGGCAGGAGGAGAGGCGGAGGCATAGGCGGCGGAGGAAGTGAGTTGGACCGGAGGAGCCAGGGGAGGAGGACATAGGCTGGAGGTAGGCCCAGGCGGCCTGTTTGACCAGGCGGTTGCGGATCGAGATCTCGTGCCCGGGGGCGGCGGTGGGGGACCCGATTCCGGCGGCGGAGGCGGGAAGGAGGTCTTTGAGGGAGGTGTATGCCTGAGAGGACTTTAGGGTAGTGGAGAGCAGGTCCAAGTCCAGCTGCGGTGGCGCCACGCCGTTTTGATGTGGGAGGCTGTTGGAGCCGTGAAGGGTGGTTTTGGTGCTGGAGAGGAGTGAGAGCTTCGTGGGGACCACCACCGACGTAGAGATCGAGTGCCTGCGTCGTAGAGATGACGACGTCGGCGTCGGCGTCGGCGTCCGAGGCGGCTCTGGTTTTAATGCGGCGGAGTCGTCCATGTTAGAGCGACCCTGAGAGAAAGAAAAAGAGAGAAAGAGAGAGAGAAGATAGTGTTGTTGTGGCGGCTACCGCTTTTGCAATTATTCTGTGAGGACTACGTTTTATCGCCTCTGAGCTAGTGTCGTGTGCGTGTGTGAATGTGTTTCAGTGTGTTATCTTTTGCTAAATTCCCAATGTGCCTTACACACTTTTTTCATGTAGTTTATTATACACCATCCGATTGCCAAATTTGTCAAAAAATTACACCAGAACTCTTCTATAATTACGAATCACCGTGTGATCGACAACTCTTTTATTTATATTTTGCTCATACCTATCGTCACTTCTATACTATAGTAATATCACATATATATATAACATAGCTCTTTGAAAAATAAACAAAAAGAATTACATACTAGATAAGTGTAAACAAGGTTTGAAAGAACTATACTTCTAGCGTTAATCAATTTGTCTGGGATAACCATTTAACTACACCTTATCTTTTTACTTAATTGTGTGGATTTTAATTTGTCGGGGGTTATTTTAAATTTTAGCTATTATAAGGTTTCCTTGTCACGCAAGAAAAAAAAAAGATGCTGATGGTGCACGCCACTAATTAAAAGAAAAGAAACAGTTTTGGTGGGATTGAGTGGATAACTTTTTTTGGGTCCTGAATTTGACTACACTTTCTGGTGGAAGCCGCTGCCTGTGTTTATTACTTATTGACTTCGTGCCAATAGTGACCCACACAATGCCGTCGTTTAAGACCCTCTCTCAGTTCTCACTTCGTAAACTTTCCTTTTTCCTTCAATAAAATGAATTATTACATTAATTAAATTTACATTTTAAATTTTGTTAAAATAATATTACATATTAAATCAGTATCTTACCTTTAAATTTATTGGGATAATGTAATAGTATTGATAGTGAAGACCGCCACATCATATCAATAAAATAAGAGTATAATATGCAATATTTCTCTAATAAGAATTGTATTATTCCCAACATTTTACTAAAGTTTGATGGACGTGGAAAGCACATTTGTAGAACGTTTGAGAAGTGTGAAAGTCAAATTGAACACAAAGATGTCTCTTATAAATCAAACATATTTTTTGGAGGTGGGTGACCTTGATTAAATAAGTTTAATTCTTATTAACCAAATATTTAAACCAAAAAATCCATAAACATAGGAGTTAAATAGAATACCC